>NW_028163243.1:15000-31574 GCF_964263955.1 Coregonus lavaretus | reverse complement strand
TATGAATGTAACCGTGGTAACTGTGTGATGGTAATAGCACAGACAGAACAATGAGCCAGATATTTCACCTGATGTATAATGTGAAGCATCCGGTTGTTGTTTCCACTCACTACCAAATATGGTGATGAGAGGAAGCCCAGTGGAAGAGGAAGTAGCCAGATGGATTCTGAAGACATTCTGCTAATTTTCTCATCGATGAAACGTTTGATCTCAATACAGTTTTCTGTTTCCATAACTACAATCTGTAACAAACAGAGTGGACTACGTTTTGTAGACTTTACCCTTTGGCAAAGTTTTCTAATAATGACGTTGTTTAGAAGGAGTGAAAGGGCGAATTGACTTATTGTACACGTGCCCTTCACAGAGTAGGCGTTCCCTAATGGAAATATGCAAATACATGCTAGAATGCGCCAATAGGACCTCTCTTGCTCCTGCTTGGCTCTGCCCACCTCCTTGCTTGTTCTGCCCACTATGATTAATTTGCTCCCATTGGAAACGACAGGCTCTGGTCTATCTTGGATTAGTTATACAAGTCTTTGGTAATACTATAGTCTGATAGCTGGCTGTAGCTTCGCATAGGCTGGCTCCCAATAATAGATACTGTAGTCTGCTAGCTGGCTGTATGAATGTAACCGTGGTAACTGTGTGATGGTAATACTGTAGCCTGCTAGCTGGCTGTGTGAATGTAACCGTAGTAACTGTGTGATGGTAATACTGTAGTCTGCTAGCTGGCTGTATGAATGTAACCATGGTAACTGTGTGATGGTAATACTGTAGTCTGCTAGCTGGCTGTATGAATGTAACCGTGGTAACTGTGTGATGGTAATACTGTAGTCTGCTAGCTGGCTGTATGAATGTAACCGTGGTAACTGTGTGATGGTAATACTGTAGTCTGATAACTGGCTGTATGAATGTAACCGTGGTAACTGTGTGATGGTAATACTGTAGTCTGATATCTGATGTAGCTTCCCATAGGCTGGCTCCCAATAACAGATCCTTCTTCCTGAAGTGTGCAGTCGTCCACTACTGCCCAGAAATCTAAAAGCATTCAATTGGTGGAGGCACAGGGCTTGTGGGAGTTTCCTGTTTCTAACACAAATCAGATCACCGAAGGGAAGGGAACAAGAAAACACTTTGGGAGGAAGGACAGGATAATTGGAACATGGCCAGAGTGAAACATGCTAGCTGTGTGGTGTGCTAGTGGAGGCTGTAGTGTAGTGTAGTGGAGGCTGTAGTGTAGTGGAGGCTGTAGTGTAGTGTAGTGGAGGCTGTAGTGTAGTGTAGTGGAGGCTGTAGTGTAGTGTAGTGGAGGCTGTAGTGTAGTGTAGTGTAGTGGAGGCTGTAGTGTAGTGGAGGCTGTAGTGTAGTGTAGTGGAGGCTGTAGTGTAGTGTAGTGGAGGCTGTAGTGTAGTGGAGGCTGTAGTGTAGTGGAGGCTGTAGTGTAGTGTAGTGGAGGCTGTAGTGTAGTGTAGTGGAGGCTGTAGTGTAGTGTAGTGGAGGCTGTCGTGTAGTGGAGGCTGTAGTGTAGTGTAGTGGAGGCTGTAGTGTAGTGGAGGCTGTAGTGTAGTGTAGTGGAGGCTGTAGTGTAGTGGAGGCTGTAGTGTAGTGTAGTGGAGGCTGTAGTGTAGTGGAGGCTGTAGTGTAGTGTAGTGGAGGCTGTAGTGTAGTGTAGTGGAGGCTGTAGTGTAGTGGAGGCTGTAGTGTAGTGTAGTGGAGGCTGTAGTGTAGTGGAGGCTGTAGTGTAGTGTAGTGGAGGCTGTAGTGTAGTGTAGTGGAGGCTGTAGTGTAGTGTAGTGGAGGCTGTAGTGTAGTGTAGTGGAGGCTGTAGTGTAGTGTAGTGGAGGCTGTAGTGTAGTGTAGTGGAGGCTGTAGTGTAGTGGAGTGGAGGCTGTCGTGTAGTGTAGTGGAGGCTGTAGTGTAGTGTAGTGGAGGCTGTAGTGTAGTGGAGGCTGTAGTGTAGTGGAGGCTGTAGTGTAGTGGAGGCTGTAGTGTAGTGTAGTGGAGGCTGTAGTGTAGTGTAGTGGAGGCTGTAGTGTAGTGTAGTGGAGGCTGTAGTGTAGTGTAGTGGAGGCTGTAGTGTAGTGTAGTGGAGGCTGTAGTGTAGTGGAGGCTGTAGTGTAGTGTAGTGGAGGCTGTAGTGTAGTGGAGGCTGTAGTGTAGTGGAGGCTGTAGTGTAGTGTAGTGGAGGCTGTAGTGTAGTGTAGTGGAGGCTGTAGTGTAGTGGAGGCTGTAGTGTAGTGGAGGCTGTAGTGTAGTGTAGTGGAGGCTGTAGTGTAGTGTAGTGGAGGCTGTAGTGTAGTGGAGGCTGTAGTGTAGTGGAGGCTGTAGTGTAGTGTAGTGGAGGCTGTAGTGTAGTGTAGTGGAGGCTGTAGTGTAGTGGAGGCTGTAGTGTAGTGGAGGCTGTAGTGTAGTGTAGTGGAGGCTGTAGTGTAGTGGAGGCTGTAGTGTAGTGTAGTGGAGGCTGTAGTGTAGTGTAGTGGAGGCTGTAGTGTAGTGTAGTGGAGGCTGTAGTGTAGTGGAGGCTGTAGTGTAGTGTAGTGGAGGCTGTAGTGTAGTGTAGTGGAGGCTGTAGTGTAGTGTAGTGGAGGCTGTAGTGTATTGTAGTGGAGGCTGTAGTGTAGTGGAGGCTGTAGTGTAGTGTAGTGGAGGCTGTAGTCTAGTGTAGTGGAGGCTGTAGTGTAGTGTAGTGGAGGCTGTAGTGTAGTGTAGTGGAGGCTGTAGTGTAGTGTAGTGGAGGCTGTAGTGTAGTGTAGTGGAGGCTGTAGTGTAGTGTGGTGGAGGCTGTAGTGTAGTGGAGGCTGTAGTGTAGTGTAGTGGAGGCTGTAGTGTAGTGTAGTGGAGGCTGTAGTGTAGTGTAGTGGAGGCTGTAGTGTAGTGTAGTGGAGGCTGTAGTGTAGTGTAGTGGAGGCTGTAGTGTAGTGTAGTGGAGGCTGTAGTGTAGTGTAGTGGAGGCTGTAGTGTAGTGTAGTGGAGGCTGTAGTGTAGTGTAGTGGAGGCTGTAGTGTAGTGTAGTGGAGGCTGTAGTGTAGTGGAGGCTGTAGTGTAGTGGAGGCTGTAGTGTAGTGTAGTGGAGGATGTAGTGTAGTGTAGTGGAGGCTGTAGTGTAGTGTAGTGGAGGCTGTAGTGTAGTGTAGTGGAGGCTGTAGTGTAGTGTAGTGGAGGCTGTAGTGGAGTGGAGGCTGTAGTGTAGTGTAGTGGAGGCTGTAGTGTAGTGTAGTGGAGGCTGTAGTGTAGTGGAGTGGAGGCTGTAGTGGAGTGGAGGCTGTAGTGTAGTGTAGTGGAGGCTGTAGTGTAGTGTAGTGGAGGCTGTAGTGTAGTGGAGGCTGTAGTGTAGTGTAGTGGAGGCTGTAGTGTAGTGTAGTGGAGGCTGTAGTGTAGTGGAGGCTGTAGTGTAGTGTATTGGAGGCTGTAGTGTAGTGGAGTGGAGGCTGTAGTGTAGTGTAGTGGAGGCTGTAGTGTAGTGGAGGCTGTAGTGTAGTGTAGTGGAGGCTGTAGTGTAGTGGAGGCTGTAGTGTAGTGGAGGCTGTAGTGTAGTGTAGTGGAGGCTGTAGTGTAGTGGAGGCTGTAGTGTAGTGTAGTGGAGGCTGTAGTGTAGTGTAGTGGAGGCTGTAGTGTAGTGTAGTGGAGGCTGTAGTGTAGTGTAGTGGAGGCTGTAGTGTAGTGTAGTGGAGGCTGTAGTGTAGTGTAGTGGAGGCTGTAGTGTAGTGTAGTGGAGGCTGTAGTGTAGTGTAGTGGAGGCTGTAGTGTATTGGAGGCTGTAGTGTAGTGTGGTGGAGGCTGTAGTGTAGTTTAGTGGAGGCTGTAGTGTAGTGTAGTGGAGGCTGTAGTGTAGTGTAGTGGAGGCTGTAGTGTAGTGGAGGCTGTAGTGTAGTGTAGTGGAGGCTGTAGTGTAGTGTAGTGGAGGCTGTAGTGTAGTGTAGTGGAGGCTGTAGTGTAGTGTAGTGGAGGCTGTAGTGTAGTGGAGGCTGTAGTGTAGTGTAGTGGAGGCTGTAGTGTAGTGTAGTGGAGGCTGTAGTGTAGTGTAGTGGAGGCTGTAGTGTAGTTTAGTGGAGGCTGTAGTGTAGTGTAGTGGAGGCTGTAGTGTAGTGTAGTGTAGTGGAGGCTGTAGTGTAGTGGAGGCTGTAGTGTAGTGTAGTGGAGGCTGTAGTGTAGTGTAGTGGAGGCTGTAGTGTAGTGTAGTGGAGGCTGTAGTGTAGTGTAGTGGAGGCTGTAGTGTAGTATAGTGGAGGCTGTAGTGTAGTGGAGGCTGTAGTGTAGTGTAGTGGAGGCTGTAGTGTAGTGTAGTGGAGGCTGTAGTGTAGTGTAGTGGAGGCTGTAGTGTAGTGGAGGCTGTAGTGTAGTGTAGTGGAGGCTGTAGTGTAGTGTAGTGGAGGCTGTAGTGTAGTGGAGGCTGTAGTGTAGTGTAGTGGAGGCTGTAGTGGAGTGGAGTGGAGGCTGTAGTGTAGTGTAGTGGAGGCTGTAGTGTAGTGTAGTGGAGGCTGTAGTGTAGTGTAGTGGAGGCTGTAGTGTAGTGGAAGCTGTAGTGTAGTGGAGGCTGTATTGTAGTGTAGTGGAGGCTGTAGTGTAGTGGAGGCTGTAGTGTAGTGTAGTGGAGGCTGTAGTGTAGTGTAGTGGAGGCTGTAGTGTAGTGTAGTGGAGGCTGTAGTGTAGTGTAGTGGAGGCTGTAGTGTAGTGTAGTGGAGGCTGTAGTGTAGTGTAGTGGAGGCTGTAGTGTAGTGGAGGCTGTAGTGTAGTGTAGTGGAGGCTGTAGTTTAGTGTAGTGGAGGCTGTAGTGTAGTGTAGTGGAGGCTGTAGTGTAGTGTAGTGGAGGCTGTAGTGTAGTGGAGGCTGTAGTGTAGTGGAGGCTGTAGTGTAGTGTAGTGGAGGCTGTAGTGTAGTGTAGTGGAGGCTGTAGTGTAGTGGAGGCTGTAGTGTAGTGTAGTGGAGGCTGTAGTGTAGTGGAGGCTGTAGTGTAGTGTAGTGGAGGCTGTAGTGTAGTGTAGTGGAGGCTGTAGTGTAGTGTAGTGTAGTGGAGGCTGTAGTGTAGTGTAGTGGAGGCTGTAGTGTAGTGTAGGGGAGGCTGTAGTGTAGTGTAGTGGAGGCTGTAGTGTAGTGTAGTGGAGGCTGTAGTGTAGTGTAGTGGAGGCTGTAGTGTAGTGTAGTGGAGGCTGTAGTGTAGTGTAGTGGAGGCTGTAGTGTAGTGTAGTGGAGGCTGTAGTGTAGTGGAGGCTGTAGTGTAGTGGAGGCTGTAGTGTAGTGTAGTGGAGGCTGTAGTGTAGTGTAGTGGAGGCTGTAGTGTAGTGTAGTGGAGGCTGTAGTGTAGTGTAGTGGAGGCTGTAGTGTAGTGTAGTGGAGGCTGTAGTGTAGTGTAGTAGAGGCTGTAGTGTAGTGGAGTGGAGGCTGTAGTGTAGTGTAGTGGAGGCTGTAGTGTAGTGTAGTGGAGGCTGTAGTGTATTGGAGGCTGTAGTGTAGTGTAGTGGAGGCTGTAGTGTAGTGTAGTGGAGGCTGTAGTGTAGTGTAGTGTAGTGGAGGCTGTAGTGTAGTGTAGTGGAGGCTGTAGTGTAGTGTAGTGGAGGCTGTAGTGTAGTGTAGTGGAGGCTGTAGTGTAGTGTAGTGGAGGCTGTAGTGTAGTGGAGGCTGTAGTGTAGTGGAGGCTGTAGTGTAGTGTAGTGGAGGCTGTAGTGTAGTGTAGTGGAGGCTGTAGTGTAGTGTAGTGGAGGCTGTAGTGTAGTGTAGTGGAGGCTGTAGTGTAGTGTAGTGGAGGCTGTAGTGTAGTGTAGTAGAGGCTGTAGTGTAGTGGAGTGGAGGCTGTAGTGTAGTGTAGTGGAGGCTGTAGTGTAGTGTAGTGGAGGCTGTAGTGTATTGGAGGCTGTAGTGTAGTGTAGTGGAGGCTGTAGTGTAGTGTAGTGGAGGCTGTAGTGTAGTGTAGTGGAGGCTGTAGTGTAGTGTAGTGGAGGCTGTAGTGTAGTGTAGTGGAGGCTGTAGTGTAGTTTAGTGGAGGCTGTAGTGTAGTGTAGTGGAGGCTGTAGTGTAGTGTAGTGTAGTGGAGGCTGTAGTGTAGTGGAGGCTGTAGTGTAGTGTAGTGGAGGCTGTAGTTTAGTGTAGTGGAGGCTGTAGTGTAGTGTAGTGGAGGCTGTAGTGTAGTGTAGTGGAGGCTGTAGTGTAGTGTAGTGGAGGCTGTAGTGTAGTGTGGTGGAGGCTGTAGTGTAGTGTAGTGGAGGCTGTAGTGTAGTGGAGGCTGTAGTGTAGTGGAGGCTGTAGTGTAGTGTAGTGGAGGCTGTAGTGTAGTGGAGGCTGTAGTGTAGTGTAGTGGAGGCTGTAGTGTAGTGGAGGCTGTAGTGTAGTGTAGTGGAGGCTGTAGTGTAGTGGAGGCTGTAGTGTAGTGTAGCGGAGGCTGTAGTGTAGTGTAGTGGAGACTGTAGTGTAGTGTAGTGTAGTGGAGGCTGTAGTGTAGTGTAGTGGAGGCTGTAGTGTAGTGTAGTGGAGGCTGTAGTGTAGTGTAGTGGAGGCTGTAGTGTAGTGTAGTGGAGGCTGTAGTGTAGTGTAGTGGAGGCTGTAGTGTAGTGTAGTGGAGGCTGTAGTGTATTGGAGGCTGTAGTGTAGTGGAGGCTGTAGTGTAGTGTAGTGTAGTGTAGGGGAGGCTGTAGTGTAGTGTAGTGGAGGCTGTAGTGTAGTGTAGTGGAGGCTGTAGTGTAGTGTAGTGGAGGCTGTAGTGTAGTGGAGGCTGTAGTGTAGTGTAGTGGAGGCTGTAGTGTAGTGTAGTGGAGGCTGTAGTGGAGTGGAGTGGAGGCTGTAGTGTAGTGGAGGCTGTAGTGTAGTGGAGGCTGTAGTGTAGTGGAGGCTGTAGTGTAGTGGAGGCTGTAGTGTAGTGTAGTGGAGGCTGTAGTGTAGTGTAGTGGAGGCTGTAGTGTAGTGTAGTGGAGGCTGTAGTGTAGTGTAGTGGAGGCTGTAGTGTAGTGTAGTGGAGGCTGTAGTGTAGTGGAGGCTGTAGTGTAGTGTAGTGGAGGCTGTAGTGTAGTGTAGTGGAGGCTGTAGTGTAGTGTAGTGGAGGCTGTAGTGTAGTGGAGTGGAGGCTGTAGTGTAGTGTAGTGGAGGCTGTAGTGTAGTGTAGTGGAGGCTGTAGTGTAGTGGAGTGGAGGCTGTAGTGTAGTGTAGTGGAGGCTGTAGTGTAGTGGAGGCTGTAGTGTAGTGTAGTGGAGGCTGTAGTGTAGTGTAGTGGAGGCTGTAGTGTAGTGGAGGCTGTAGTGTAGTGTAGTGGAGGCTGTAGTGTAGTGTAGTGGAGGCTGTAGTGGAGTGGAGTGGAGGCTGTAGTGTAGTGGAGGCTGTAGTGTAGTGGAGGCTGTAGTGTAGTGGAGGCTGTAGTGTAGTGGAGGCTGTAGTGTAGTGTAGTGGAGGCTGTAGTGTAGTGTAGTGGAGGCTGTAGTGTAGTGTAGTGGAGGCTGTAGTGTAGTGTAGTGGAGGCTGTAGTGTAGTGGAGGCTGTAGTGTAGTGTAGTGGAGGCTGTAGTGGAGTGTAGTGGAGGCTGTAGTGTAGTGTAGTGGAGGCTGTAGTGTAGTGTAGTGGAGGCTGTAGTGTAGTGTAGTGTAGTGGAGGCTGTAGTGTAGTGTAGTGGAGGCTGTAGTGTAGTGTAGTGGAGGCTGTAGTGTAGTGTAGTTGAGGCTGTAGTGTAGTGGAGGCTGTAGTGTAGTGTAGTTGAGGCTGTAGTGTAGTGTAGTGGAGATACTATATCGTAGTTGCTGGTGACCCGGTAGTGTACTATCTTGTACAGTGACAGTGCAGTGCAGGGTAAATGTCTGGTATTGTATTGTACTTTCCTCTCTGCACAAGTATATTCCATAATAGTCCGCCAAAAACAGAGATAAAGGGGGGAGAGAAGCCTGAGTCCCTGGTCCCTGCCCGTCTTCAGAAAACGTCTGAAACCCTGCCTCTACAAAGACTATCTGAGTCCCTGCCCGTCTTCAGAAAAACGTCTGAAACCCTGCCTCTACAAAGACTATCTGAGTCCCTGCCCGTCTTCAGAAAACGTCTGAAACCCTGCCTCTACAAAGACTATCTGAGTCCCTGCCCGTATTCAGAAAACGTCTGAAACCCTGCCTCTACAAAGACTATCTGAGTCCCTGCCCGTCTTCAGAAAACGTCTGAAACCCTGCCTCTACAAAGACTATCTGAGTCCCTGGCCGTCTTCAGAAAAACGTCTGAAACCCTGCCTCTACAAAGAATATATTAAATTAAT
Source organism: Coregonus lavaretus (assembly GCF_964263955.1). Lineage (NCBI taxonomy): Eukaryota > Metazoa > Chordata > Actinopteri > Salmoniformes > Salmonidae > Coregonus > Coregonus lavaretus. The sequence goes on along the minus strand of NW_028163243.1, from coordinate 23,362 downwards.
CCCCCCGACACACACACACATAAAAAGGAACAAAAGAAGTTCCTACTAGCACTGACTTTGCTGATAACTACTTTATTGAGATGAAGTAACTGTAAGTGGCTCTGGATAAGAGCGTCTGTTATGTGACTAACATGTCAATGTAGAGAGACGACAAGAGAGACGACAAGTGAGTGTAGGGTATGAGAGCAACAAGAGGACAGGAAAAGAGAGGAGATGAGAGGAGAGGGGGAGGAGGAGATCAGAGGAAAAGAGGAGAGCAGAGCAGAGAGGTGGGGGAGAGGAGAGGAGAGGAAAGGAAAGGAGAGGAAAGGAGGGGAGAGGAAAGGAGAGGAGAGGAGAGGAGAGGAGAGGGGAGGGGAGGGGAGGGGAGGGGAGGGGAGGGGAGAGGAGAGGAGAGGAGAGGAGAGGAGAGGAGAGGAGAGGAGAGGAGAGGAGAGGAGAGGAGAGGAGAGGAGAGGAGAGGAGAGGAGAGGAGAGGAGAGGAGAGGAGAGGAGAGGAGAGGAGAGGAGAGGAGTGTCCTACCATCTCCTATGATTGCCAGTATAGCCAGGTCCACCTGTCGTTTCCAGTGGGACCCTTTCTGCAGAGCGATGCCATAGCCGGTGGTGGCAAAGATGTACCCACTGCCGATGGTGACCAGTTTACAGCCATCGTCTCTGCCAGCTGCGTAGTTCAACACAGCAGCATCATAGATGAAGGCATCCAGTTTACTGTAGCAAAACAGGTCACATAAAGTCAGTCTCCTAACAAAGTTGTTCTCTGTAACAAGACACAAAGAGGAAATATAAACTCAGTTTACTGTAACAACACACACAGAGAAACTATAAACTCAGTTTACCTTATTAACACACACACACAGAGGAAATTGAGTTCTTCTGCTCACTAAATGTGCAGAACATGAGGGAGTTGGCAGTTAGAAACTCTAATGGAGTTCTTCTGCTCACTAAATGTGCAGAACATGAGGGAGTTGGCAGTTAGAAACTCTAATGGAGTTCTTCTGCTCACTAAATGCGCAGAACATGAGGGAGTTGGCAGTTAGAAACTCTAATGGAGTTCTTCTGCTCACTAAATGTGCAGAACATGAGGGAGTTGGCAGTTAGAATCTATAATGGAGTTCTTCTGCTCACTAAATGTGCAGAAGACGAGGGAGTTGGCAGTTAGAAACTCTAATGGAGTTCTTCTGCTCACTAAATGTGCAGAACATGAGGGAGTTGGCAGTTAGAATCTATAATGGAGTTCTTCTGCTCACTAAATGTGCAGAAGACGAGGGAGTTGGCAGTTAGAAACTCTAATGGAGTTCTTCTGCTCACTAAATGTGCAGAACATGAGGGAGTTGGCAGTTAGAATCTATAATGGAGTTATTCTGCTCACTAAATGTGCAGAACATGAGGGAGTTGGCAGTTAGAAACTGTAATGGAGTTCTTCTGCTCACTAAATGTGAAGAACATGAGGGAGTTGGCAGTTAGAAACTAATGGAGTTCTTCTGCTCACTAAATGTGCAGAACATGAGGGAGTTGGCAGTTAGAAACTCTAAGGGAGTTCTTCTGCTCACTACATGTGCAGAACATGAGGGAGTTGGCAGTTAGAATCTATAATGGAGTTCTTCTGCTCACTAAATGTGCAGAACATGAGGGAGTTGGCAGTTAGAATCTATAATGGAGTTCTTCTGCTCACCAAATGTGCAGAACATGAGGGAGTTGGCAGTTATAAACTCTAATGGAGTTCTTCTGCTCACTAAATGTGCAGAACACGAGGGAGTTGGCAGTTAGAAACTCTAAGGGAGTTCTTCTGCTCACTAAATGTGCAGAACATGAGGGAGTTGGCAGTTAGAAACTCTAATGGAGTTCTTCTGCTCACTAAATGTGCAGAACATGAGGGAGTTGGCAGTTAGAATCTATTATGGAGTTCTTCTGCTCAATAAATGTGCAGAACATGAGGGAGTTGGCAGTTAGAAACTCTAATGGAGTTCTTCTGCTCACTAAATGTGCAGAACATGAGGGAGTTGGCAGTTAGAAACTCTAAGGGAGTTCTTCTGCTCACTAAATGTGCAGAACATGAGGGAGTTGGCAGTTAGAATCTATAATGGAGTTCTTCTGCTCACTAAATGTTCAGAACATGAGGGAGTTGGCAGTTAGAATCTATAATGGAGTTCTTCTGCTCACTAAATGTGCAGAACATGAGGGAGTTGGCAGTTATAAACTCTAATGGAGTTCTTCTGCTCACTAAATGTGCAGAACATGAGGGAGTTGGCAGTTAGAAACTCTAATGGAGTTCTTCTGCTCACTAAATGTGCAGAACATGACGCTACCAAGGCGGCCTATACCTCCTTCACTCCAAAGATGGGCAAAAGCTAATGAAGCATGACGAATCAATCCAATCCAGGTGGAAAGAGCACTTCGAGGAGCTCCTCAGCAGAAGCACAACAGTTGATATTGATGAGATTCCAGCTGAAATCCTGAAGGAAGCGGGTGCTCCTACAACACACACATGTCCTGCTCCTGAAGATCTGGGATCAGGAAGAAATCCCTGCAGAACTCAGGGATGCCCTAAGCAGACTGCGGGAACTACATGTCTCTCCTGTCCACCACCAGGAAAACACTGACCCGCATACTGGCCGACCGACTCCTTCCCCTGTCAGAAGAAATCCTCCCAGAATCTCAGCATGGCTTTTCCCCCCAACCAGAGGACAGGATCTTCACAGCACGACAACTGCCAGGAAAAATGCCAGGAGCTAAATCAACCACTGGTACATGGCCTTTATTGACATGAGCCTCTGGAGTGACTCTGTGAACCATCGTGCCTTCTGGCTGATTCTGTCAAAAACCGTCTGCCCTGACAAATTCACCAGAATACTGCGACTGCTGCGTGATGACATGTCAGCTCAGTAACAGTGGCTCTGAAACGGAACCCTTCAAGGGGGACACCAGAGTTAAACAGGGCTGTTTCATTACACCCAGCATGTTTTCTACCTTCACCGCTGCCATCCTCCACCTCACAGCTCAGAATCTGCCTCAGGAAGTCCAAACCCTGTACAGAACAGATGGCAAACTCTTCAACCTCAACAGATTCAAGTGTAAAATCACCAACACTTCCATTGTGGCGCTCCAGTACGCAGAAGATAACGCCATCACTGCCCGGAAGAGGACCTTCAGTGCATCCTGGACACTTTCTGATTTTCTTCTCTCCTTCTCTCCTTCTCTTCTTCTCTCCTTCTCTCCTTCTCTCCTTCTCTCCTTCTCTTCTTCTCTCCTTCTCTTCTTCTCTTCTTCTCTTCTTCTCTCCTTCTCTTCTTCTCTCCTTCTCCTCTTCTCTCCTTCTCTCCTTCTCTTCTTCTCTCCTTCTCCCCTTCTCTCCTTCTCTCCTTCTCTCCTTCTCTCCTTCTCTTCTTCTCTTCTTCTCTCCTTCTCTCCTTCTCTCCTCTCCTTCTCTTCTTCTCTTCTTCTCTCCTTCTCTCCTTCTCTCCTTCTCTTCTTCTCTCCTTCTCTCCTTCTCTCCTCTCCTTCTCTTCTTCTCTTCTTCTCTCCTTCTCTTCTTCTCTCCTTCTCTTCTTCTCTCCTTCTCTTCTTCTCTTCTCTTCTTCTCTCCTTCTCTTCTTCTCTTCTTCTCTCCTCTCCTTCTCTTCTTCTCTTCTTCTCTCCTTCTCCCCTTCTCTCCTTCTCTCCTTCTCTTCTTCTCTCCTTCTCTCCTTCTCTCCTTCTCTTCTTCTCATCTTCTCTCCTTCTCTTCTTCTCTCCTTCTCTCCTTCTCTCCTTCTCTCCTTATCTCCTTCTCTCCTTCTCTTCTTCTCTCCTTCTCTTCTTCTCTTCTTCTCTCCTCCTCTCCTTCTCTCCTCCTCTCCTTCTCTCCTTCTCTTCTTCTCTCCTTCTCTTCTTCTCTCCTTCTCTTCTTCTCTTCTTCTCTCCTCCTCTTCTTCTCTCCTTCTCTCCTTCTCTTCTTCTCTCCTTCTCTTTTTCTCTTCTTCTCTCCTTCTCTTCTTCTCTCCTTCTCTCCTTCTTCTCAAGGCTGAGGTAAAGAGTCTTTGAGTATCGCGACATCCAGGCCAGAACCAAACTCCTGGTCAACAAAGAAGCAGCGCTCCCTACCCTACTGTATGGGTCAGCAACATGGACCACAAACAGCAGGCACCTTAAAGCCCTGGAGTCGCCACCACCAAAGATGCCTCAGCAACATCATGAGGATCAGCTGGGAAGACAGGCGCAACAACCCCTGTGTCCTGGAGGAGTAGCACTGTATGAAGAAGATATCTGCTGTGCCGCAGAAGACAAGCAGCAACTTCGAAAGGACAGATTTTCCATCAAGAAGGCCCAACCAACATCCACCACCACCACTCACCCTTGTCCAAAATATTTGGCTCCCAGATCGGCCTCTTCAGCCATCTGAAGACCCAAAAGCAGGACCCACCAGGAGGACTATCATACTCGACGTGTGTGTGCATGTGTGTGTGTCCCTCTGTCCTATACTTCTCCCTGGTGCTATTTCACCAGGTACTAGGGGTTAGGGACTAGGGGTTTGGGACTAAGTGGTTAGGGACTAGGGAGTAGGGGTTAGGGTGTGTGTCGTACCCTGCTTTGAGGCTGACCAGTGCATCCTGCACCCCTCCCTGGTGATACTTCACCAGGTACTCGTGCATGTCAGGGTAATTCTTCCTGATGTTCCTCTCTGTTGAACCATTAGGAACCGTCCCGAAACGGAACGGAGGGGAGTACGCATACGGGTTCTGGAACTAGAGAGGAGCGGAGAGAGAGAGAGAGAGAGAAGGAAGGAGAGAGAGAGAGAGAGAGAGAGAGAGAAAGATATATATATATATATATATATATATAGAGAGAGAGAGAGAAGGATATATATATATATATATATAGAGAGAGAGAGAGAGAGAGAGAGAGAGAGAGAGAGAGAGAGAGAGAGAGAGAGAGAGAGAGAGAGAGAGAGAGAGAGAGAGAGAGAGAGAGAGAGAGAGAGAGAGAGAGAGAGAGAGAGAGAGAGAGAGAGAGAGAGAGAGAGAGAGAGATATAAAGGACTATAAAGGACAATCAAAACCCAAAACCCATTGGACTCCCCAATTACTGACCAGGAGCTCTATAAGAAACTTCAGGCTCTCAAATTTAAAAAAAGCCTGCGGACCTGATGGCATCCTAAATGAAATGCTCAAACTCATTAGTGCAAAATTTCAATTGGCTATATTAAAATTGTTTAATTTGATCCTGAGTGTAGGTTATTTCCCTGACATCTGGAATCAAGGACTCATAACCCCAATCTTTAAGAATGGAGACAAATTTGACCCTAACAATTACAGAGGCATTTGTGTGAACAGTAACCTGGGGAAGGTTTTCTGTAGTATCATCAATGTAAGAATTCTAAACTTCCTTAATAAGCACAATGTCTTGAGTAAAAGCCAAATTGGATTTATACCAAAACATCGCACAACTGATCATATTTACACCTTACACACCCTGATAGATAAACATGTCCACCAAAATAATACCAAAATATACACTTGCTTTATCGACTTCCAAAAAGCATTTGATTCTATTTGGCATACAGGACTGTTCTACAAAGTTATTGAAAGTGGTGTAGGGGGTAAAACATATGACATAATTAAATCAATATATACTGGCAATACGTGCAGCATTAAAATTGGTAAGAAAAGGACAGAATTCTTTAACCAGGGGCGGGGCCTTCGTCAGGGTTGCAATCTGAGCCCTGCACTCTTCAATATTTACATTAACGAATTGGCCACTATTCTAGAAAAATCCTCAGCCCCTGGTGTTAGTCTCCACAATTCAGAAGTTAAATGCCTACTCTTCGCAGATGACCTATGCCTGCTGTCACCCACAGCACCTGGCCTACAGCAGAGCCTGGACCTGCTAGAGCAGTACTGCCAGACCTGGGCCCTGGCAGTAAACCCCAAAAAGACTAAAATAATGATTTTCCAGAGAAGATCCAGATCTCAGGGAATTAGACCAAAGTTCTCAATTGGTACAAAATATATTACTTAGGTTTAAAAATAAGCTCAACTGGACACCTTAATGAGGCAGTGAATGAACTGAGAGAGAAAGCACGCAGGGCATTCTACGCCATTAAAAAGCAAATTCAAATTGAAATACCTATTAAAATTTGGCTAAAACTAATTGAATATGTCATTGAACCAATTGCACTTTATGGCAGCGAGGTGTGGGGTCCACTTGCAAAACAAGATTTCATCAAATGGGACAAACACCCCATTGAAACCCTACATGCAGAGTTCTGTAAGATTCTCCTACGTGTCCAGAGGAAAACTACAAACAATGCATGCAGGGCAGAATTAGGCCAATATCCACTAATAATAAAACTCAAAAAGAGCAATTAAGTTTTGGAAACATCTAAATACAGTGACCCCCTCTCATATCATTACCAAGCCCTGCAATGCCAAGAGCTGAGCAAAGAAAAGAGTCCCCTCATCCAGCTGGTCCTGGGGCCGAGTTCACAAACCTGTTCTACTAACACACTGAAGCCCCAGGACCAGAACATCCAATCAATCAGAATAAACCAAATTACAACACAGTCAAACAAAACTACATTGCTTATTGGGAAACACAAGCACAAACACAAAGCAAAATGCAGTGCTATCTGGCCCTAAATCGACAGTACACTATGGCTAAATATTTGACCATGGTTACTGATCAAAACCTTAGAAAAACCTTGACAAAGTACAGGCTCAGTGAGCACAGCCTTGCCATTGAGAAGGGTAGACACAGGAAAACCTGGCTCCCTGTAGAGGAAAGGCTGTGCAACCACTGCACAACAGCAGAACCTGAGACGGAGCTGCATTTCCTGACAAAATGTCAAAAATATAAAACAATTAGAGAGTGTCATTTCCCCAAATTTGAAATCCTTATTCAAGGTTTTAAAGACCTCTCTGATGAGGATAGGCTACCCATCCTGTTGGGGGAGGACGCAGAGAGCTGTGGGTTGGCAGCGCACTACATTGCTGCCTGCCATAAGTTGAGGGACAGTGTCTGACAGACCAATAAACCTGCACATGTCCTCAACTGTATGATTATTGTTATTGTTGAATGTATGGTTATATTGACCGTTGGTTATTGTTGTTACTGTTGTCCCGTTGACAATTTTTGATTCTCATTTTTATTTATTTTTTATATTGTAAATATCCAAAGTAAGCTTTGGCAATATGTACATTGTTACGTCATGCCAATAAAGCGAATTGAATTGAATTGAATTGAATTGAGAGAGAGAGAGAGAGAGAGAGAGAGAGAGAGAGAGAGAGAGAGAGAGAGAGAGGAGAGAGAGAGAGAGAGAGAGAGAGAGGAGGAAGGAAGGAGATAGAGAGAGAGAAGGAGAGAGAGAGAGAGAGAGAGAGAGAGAGAGAGAGAGAGAGAGGAGGAAGGAAGGAAGGAGATAGAGAGAGAGAAGGAAGGAGAGAAGAGAGAGAGAGAGAGGAGGAAGGAAGGAAGGAGATAGAGAGAGAGAAGGAAGGAGGGAAGGAGATAGAGAGCGAGAAGGAAGGAGAAAGAGAGAGAGAAGGAAGGCAATAGAGAGAGAGAGAGCAAGAGAGAGAGAGAGAGAGAAGGAAGGAGATGAGAGAGAGAGAGAGAGAGAGAGAGAGAGAGAGAGGAAGGAAGGAGAGAGAGAGAGAGAGAGAGAGAGAGGAGGAAGGAAGGAAGGAGATAGAGAGAGAGAAGGAAGGAGAGAGAGAGAGAGAGAGAGAGGAGGAAGGAAGGAAGGAGATAGAGAGAGAGAAGGAAGGAGGGAAGGAGATAGAGAGCGAGAAGGAAGGAGAAAGAGAGAGAGAAGGAAGGCAATAGAGAGAGAGAGAGCAAGAGAGAGAGAGAGAGAGAAGGAAGGAGATGGAGAGAGAGAGAGAGAGAGAGAGAGAGAGAGAGAGAGAGAGAGAGGAAGGAAGGAGAGAGAGAGAGAGAGAGAGAGAGAGAGAGAGAGAGAGAGAGAGAGAGAGAGAGAGAGAGAGAGAGAGAGAGAGAGAGAGAGAGAGAGAGAGAAGGAAGGAGAGAGAGAGAGAAGGAAGGAGATAGAGAGATAAGATATTAATAGTACTTTAGTAAATGTATTTGCTCCAGCCAATAACAATAACCCCAATAAATACACAACACCAGACACTGAAAGCAGCACATCACCAATGAAAATATACCAAACTAACATGTTAAAAGCCTCATAACATGAGGATCTGAAATGAAACTTAATTAGGTACAATAAATCTGTCTGCCATTGCAGAATCATGCTATTGGCTCCACCTGAGAGGGCCTGTCTCCTAACACTTCTCTCTTCTGGCTGTTGTTGATCCCTAGACCAGGACGGACAGACTGACTCTTGGCTTTGATTGGCTAGCCAGACACACTGACTCTTGGC
>NW_028163243.1:0-10000 GCF_964263955.1 Coregonus lavaretus | reverse complement strand
TACCAGTAACACTAACAGACACTCCACTAGTACACAGTAGCCTCTGGTACCAGTAACACTAACATACACTCCACTAGTACACAGTAGCCTCTGGTACCAGTAATACTAACAGACACTCCACTAGTACACAGTAGCCTCTGGTACCAGTAATACTAACAGACACTCTTGTAGTACACAGTAGCCTCTGGTACCAGTAACACTAACAGACACTCCACTAGTACACAGTAGCCTCTGGTACCAGTAACACTAACAGACACTCCACTAGTACACAGTAGCCTCTGGTACCAGTAATACTAACAGACACTCCACTAGTACACAGTAGCTTCTGGTACCAGTAACACTAACAGACACTCCACTAGTACACAGTAGCCTCTGGTACCAGTAATACTAACAGACACTCCACTAGTACACAGTAGCCTCTGGTACCAGTAATAATAACATACACTCCACTAGTACACAATAGCCTCTCGTACCAGTAACACTACCAGACACTCCACTAGTACACAGTAGACTCTGGTACCAGTAACACTAACAGACACTCCACTAGTACACAGTAGCCTCTGGTACCAGTAACACTAACAGACACTCCACTAGTACACAGTAGCCTCTGGTACCAGTAATACTAACAGACACTCCACTAGTACACAGTAGCCTCTGGTACCAGTAATACTAACAGACACTCCACTGGTACACAGTAGCCTCTGGTACCAGTAATACTAACAGACACTCCACTGGTACACAGTAACCTCTGGTACTAGTAACACTACCAGACACTCCACTAGTACACAGTAGCCTCTGGTACCAGTAATACTAACAGACACTCCACTAGTACACAGTAGCCTCTGGTACCAGTAATACTAACAGACACTCCACTAGTACACAGTAGCCTCTGGTACCAGTAACACTAACAGACACTCCACTAGTACACAGTAGCCTCTGGTACCAGTAATACTAACAGACACTCCACTAGTACACAGTAGCCTCTGGTACCAGTAACACTAACAGACACTCCACTAGTACACAGTAGCCTCTGGTACCAGTAATACTAACAGACACTCCACTAGTACACAGTAGCCTCTGGTACCAGTAATACTAACAGACACTCCACTAGTACACAGTAGCCTCTGGTACCAGTAACACTAACAGTAAGTGATATTACAGTATTTCTTAAACTGACTCTATGCACACTGGACTCTACCCACACACTCACACATACTACACAGACACTCTAATACACTCCACCACACTCACACCCACACACACACACACACACACTACATACACACACATACACACACATGAATATTGATGCCACAAACACACACACACACAGACACACACACACACTGACACTCTTCACGTAGGCTGCTTCTGCTCTGTTTATATTCTATCCTGATTGCCTAGTCACTTTTACCCCTACCTACTTGTACAAAATGTATTACCTCAATTACCTCAACTACCTGGTACCCCTGCACATTGACTCAGTACTGGTACTTCCTGTATACAGCCTCATTACTACCTGGTACCCCTGCACATTGACTCAGTACTGGTACTCCTTGTATATAGCCTCATTGCTACCTGGTACCCCTGCACATTGACTCAGTACTGCTACTTCCTGTATATAGCCTCATTACTACCTGGTACCCCTGCACATTGACTCAGTACTGCTACTTCCTGTATATAGCCTCATTACTACCTGGTACCCCTGCACATTGACTCAGTACTGCTACTTCCTGTATATAGCCTCATTACTACCTGGTACCCCTGCACATTGACTCAGTACTGCTACTTTCTGTATATAGTCTCATTACTACCTGGTACCCCTGCACATTGACTCAGTACTGCTACTCCTTGTATATAGCCTCATTACTACCTAGTACCCCTGCACATTGACTCAGTACTGCTACTCCTTGTATATAGTCTCATTACTACCTGGTACCCCTGCACATTGACTCAGTACTGCTACTCCTTGTATATAGCCTCATTACTACCTGGTACCCCTGCACATTGACTCAGTACTGGTACTTCCTGTATACAGCCTCATTACTACCTGGTACCCCTGCACATTGACTCAGTACTGGTACTCCTTGTATATAGCCTCATTGCTACCTGGTACCCCTGCACATTGACTCAGTACTGCTACTTCCTGTATATAGCCTCATTACTACCTGGTACCCCTGCACATTGACTCAGTACTGCTACTTCCTGTATATAGCCTCATTACTACCTGGTACCCCTGCATATTGACTCAGTACTGCTACTTCCTGTATATAGCCTCATTACTACCTGGTACCCCTGCACATTGACTCAGTACTGCTACTTCCTGTATATAGCCTCATTACTACCTGGTACCCCTGCACATTGACTCAGTACTGCTACTTTCTGTATATAGTCTCATTACTACCTGGTACCCCTGCACATTGACTCAGTACTGCTACTCCTTGTATATAGCCTCATTACTACCTAGTACCCCTGCACATTGACTCAGTACTGCTACTCCTTGTATATAGTCTCATTACTACCTGGTACCCCTGCACATTGACTCAGTACTGCTACTCCTTGTATATAGCCTCATTGCTACCTGGTAGCCCTGCACATTGACTCAGTACTGCTACTTCCTGTATATAGCCTCATTGCTACCTGGTAGCCCTGCACATTGACTCAGTACTGCTACTTCCTGTATATAGCCTCATTACTACCTGGTACCCCTGCACATTGACTCAGTACTGCTACTTCCTGTATATAGTCTCATTACTACCTGGTACCCCTGCACATTGACTCAGTACTGCTACTTCCTGTATATAGTCTCATTACTACCTGGTACCCCTGCACATTGACTCAGTACTGCTACTCCTTGTATATAGCCTCATTACTACCTGCACTGCTAACAGCTGTAGATTATAAACAGTGTTTCACTGCTAACAGCTGTAGATTATAAACAGTGTTTCACTGCTAACAGCAGTAGATTACAAACAGTGTTTCACTGCTAACAGCTGTAGATTATAAACAGTTTCACTGCTAACAGCTGTAGGTTATAAACAGTGGTCCACTGCTAACAGCTGTAGATTATAAACAGTGTTTCACTGCTAACAGCTGTAGATTATAAACAGTGTTTCACTGCTAACAGCTGTAGATTATAAACAGTGTTTCACTGCTAACAGCTGTAGATTATAAACAGTGTTTCACTGCTAACAGCTGTAGATTATAAACAGTGTTTCACTGCTAACAGCTGTAGATTATAAACAGTGTTTCACTGCTAACAGCTGTAGGTTACAAACAGTGTTTCACTGCTAAATTATTCTAGATTAGACTACTGCAATGCTCTATTTTCCGGCTACCCGGATAAAGCACTAAATAAACTTCAGTTAGTGCTAAATACGGCTGCTAGAATCCTGACTAGAACCAAGAAATTTGATCATATTACTCCAGTGCTAGCTTCCCTACACTGGCTTCCTGTTAAGGCAAGGGCTGATTTCAAGGTTTTACTGTTAACCTATAAAGCGTTACATGGGCTTGCTCCTACCTATCTTTCCGAGTTGGTCCTGCCGTACATACCAATACGTACGCTACGGTCACAAGACGCAGGCCTCCTAATTGTCCCTAGAATTTCTAAGCAAACAGCGGGAGGCAGGGCTTTCTCCTATAGATCTCCATTTTTATGGAACAGTCTGCCTACCCATGTGAGAGACGCAGACTCGGTCTCAACCTTTAAGTCTTTACTGAAGACTTATCTCTTCAGTAGGTCATATGATTGAGTGTAGTCTGGCCCAGGAGTGTGAAGGTGAACGGAAAGGCTGGAGCAACGAACAGCCCTTGCTGTCTCTGCCAGGCCGGTTCCCCTCTCCACTGGGGTTCTCTGCCTCTAACCCTGTTGCAGGGGCTGAGTCACTGGCCTGCTGGTGCTCTTTCATGCCGTCCCTGGGAGGGGTGCGTCACTTGAGTGGGTTGAGTTACTGACGTGATCTTCCTGTCTGGGTTGGCGCCCCCCCCCCCCCTTGGTTTGTGCTGTGGTGGAGACCTCTGTGGGCTATACTCGGCCTTGTCTCAGGATTGTAAGTTGGTGGTTGGGGATATCCCTCTAGTGGTGCGGGGGCTGTGCTTTGGCGGAGTGGGTGGGGTTATATCCTTCCTGTTTGGCCCTGTCCGGGGGTTTCTTCGGATGGGGCCACAGTGTCTCCGGACCGCTCCTGTCTCAGCCTCCAGTATTTATGCTGCAGTAGTTTATGTGTCGGGGGGCTGGGGTTAGTTGGTTATACCTGGAGTACTTCTCCTGTCTTATCCAGTGTCCTGTGTGAATTTAAGTATGCTCTCTCTAATTCTCTCGTTCTCTCTTTCTCTCTGAGAACCTGAGCCCTAGGACCATACGTCAGGACTACCGGGCATGATGACACCCTGCTGCCCCCAGTCCGCCTGGCCTTGCTGCTATTCCAGTTTCAACTGTTCTGCCTGCGGCTACGAAACCCCTACCTGTCCCAGACCTGCTGTTTTCAACTCTAAATGATCGGCTATGAAAAGCCAACTGAGAGACCTGAGCCCTAGGACCATACGTCGGGACTACCGGCCGTGGTGACTCCTTGCTATCCCCAGTCCGCCTGGCCTTGCTGCTATTCCAGTTTAAACTGTTCTGCCTGCGGTTATGGAACCCCTACCTGTCCCAGACCTGCTGTTTTAAACTCTAATGATCGGCTATGAAAAGCCAACTGAGATTTATTCCTGATTATTATTTGACCATGCTTGTCACTTATGAACATTTTTGAACATCTTGGCATGGTTCTGTTATAATCTCCACCCGGCACAGCCAGAAGAGGACTGGCCACCCCTCATAGCCTGGTTCCTCTCTAGGTTTCTTCCTAGGTTTTGCCTTTCTAGGGAGTTTTTCCTAGCCACCGTGCTTCTACACCTGCATTACTAGCTGTTTGGGGTTTTAGGCTGGGTTTCTGTACAGCACTTCGAGATATTAGCTGATGTAAGAAGGGCTATATAAAATAAAATTGATTGATTGATTGATTGCTAACAGCTGTAGGTTATAAACAGTGTTTCACTGCTAACAGCTGTAGATTATAAAACAGTGTTTCACTGTTAACAGCTGTAGATTACGTTGATATAAACAGTGTTTCACTGCTAACAGCTGTAGATTACCTTGATATAAACAGTGTTTCACTGCTAACAGCTGTAGATTACCTTGATATAAACAGTGTTTCACTGCTAACAGCTGTAGATTACCTTGATATAAACAGTGTTTCCCTGCTAACAGCTGCAGATTATAAACAGTGTTTCACTGCTAACAGCTGTAGATTATAAACAGTTTCACTGCTAACAGCTGTAGATTATAAACAGTTTCACTGCTAACAGCTGTAGGTTATAAACAGTGGTCCACTGCTAACAGCTGTAGATTATAAACAGTGTTTCACTGCTAACAGCTGTAGATTATAAACAGTGTTTCACTGCTAACAGCTGTAGATTATAAACAGTGTTTCACTGCTAACAGCTGTAGATTATAAACAGTGTTTCACTGCTAACAGCTGTAGATTATAAACAGTGTTTCACTGCTAACAGCTGTAGATTATAAACAGTGTTTCACTGCTAACAGCTGTAGGTTACAAACAGTGTTTCACTGCTAACAGCTGTAGGTTATAAACAGTGTTTCACTGCTAACAGCTGTAGATTATAAAACAGTGTTTCACTGTTAACAGCTGTAGATTACGTTGATATAAACAGTGTTTCACTGCTAACAGCTGTAGATTACCTTGATATAAACAGTGTTTCACTGCTAACAGCTGTAGATTACCTTGATATAAACAGTGTTTCACTGCTAACAGCTGTAGATTACGTTGATATAAACAGTGTTTCACTGCTAACAGCTGTGGATTTCCTTGATATAAACAGTGTTTCACTGCTAACAGCTGTAGATTACGTTGATATAAACAGTGTTTCACTGCTAACAGATGTAGATTATAAACAGTGTTTCACTGCTAACAGATGTAGATTATAAACAGTGGTCCACTGCTAACAGCTGTAGATTATAAACAGTGTTTCACTGCTAACAGCTGTAGATTATAAACAGTGTTTCACTGCTAACAGCTGTAGATTATAAACAGTGTTTCACTGCTAACAGCTGTAGATTATAAACAGTGTTTCACTGCTAACAGCTGTAGATTATGTTGATATAAACAGTGTTTCACTGCTAACAGCTGTAGATTACGTTGATATAAACAGTGTTTCCCTGCTAACAGCTGCAGATTATAAACAGTGTTTCACTGCTAACAGCTGTAGATTATAAACAGTGTTTCACTGCTAACAGCTGTAGATTATAAACAGTGTTTCACTGCTAACAGCTGTAGATTATAAACAGTGTTTCACTGCTAACAGCAGTAGATTATAAACAGTGTTTCACTGCTAACAGCTGTAGGTTATAAACAGTGTTTCACTGCTAACAGCTGTAGATTATAAAACAGTGTTTCACTGTTAACAGCTGTAGATTACGTTGATATAAACAGTGTTTCACTGCTAACAGCTGTAGATTACCTTGATATAAACAGTGTTTCACTGCTAACAGCTGTAGATTACCTTGATATAAACAGTGTTTCACTGCTAACAGCTGTAGATTACGTTGATATAAACAGTGTTTCACTGCTAACAGCTGTGGATTTCCTTGATATAAACAGTGTTTCACTGCTAACAGCTGTAGATTACGTTGATATAAACAGTGTTTCACTGCTAACAGATGTAGATTATAAACAGTGTTTCACTGCTAACAGCTGTAGATTATAAACAGTGTTTCACTGCTAACAGCTGTAGATTATAAACAGTGTTTCACTGCTAACAGCTGTAGATTATAAACAGTGTTTCACTGCTAACAGCTGTAGATTATAAACAGTGTTTCACTGCTAACAGCTGTAGATTATAAACAGTGTTTCACTGCTAACAGCTGTAGATTATAAACAGTGTTTCACTGCTAACAGCTGTAGATTACGTTGATATAAACAGTGTTTCACTGCTAACAGCTGTAGATTACGTTGATATAAACAGTGTTTCCCTGCTAACAGATGTAGATTATAAACAGTGTTTCACTGCTAACAGCTGTAGATTATAAACAGTGTTTCACTGCTAACAGCTGTAGATTATAAACAGTGTTTCACTGCTAACAGCTGTAGATTATAAACAGTGTTTCACTGCTAACAGCTGTAGATTATAAACAGTGTTTCACTGCTAACAGCTGTAGATTATAAACAGTGTTTCACTGCTAACAGCTGTAGATTACGTTGATATAAACAGTGTTTCACTGCTAACAGCTGTAGATTACGTTGATATAAACAGTGTTTCCCTGCTAACAGATGTAGATTATAAACAGTGTTTCACTGCTAACAGCTGTAGATTATAAACAGTGTTTCACTGCTAACAGCTGTAGATTATAAACAGTGTTTCACTGCTAACAGCAGTAGATTATAAACAGTGTTTCACTGCTAACAGCTGTAGATTACGTTGATATAAACAGTTTCACTGCTAACAGCTGTAGATTATAAACAGTGTTTCACTGCTAACAGCTGTAGATTATAAACAGTGTTTCACTGCTAACAGCTGTAGATTATAAACAGTGTTTCACTGCTAACAGCTGCAGATTATAAACAGTGTTTCACTGCTAACAGCTGTAGATTATAAACAGTGTTTCACTGCTAACAGCTGTAGGTTACAAACAGTGTTTCACTGCTAACAGCTGTAGATTATAAACAGTGTTTCACTGTTAACAGCTGTAGATTACATTGATATAAACAGTGTTTCACTGCTAACAGCTGTAGATTACATTGATATAATGGATATAAGGTCAGCGGTTAGTATTGGGGCTGAGGTTAAAGTTAAGGGGTTGTGTGTGTGTGTGTGTGTGTGTGTTTGTGTGTGTGTGTGTGTGTGTGTGTGTGTGTGTGTGTGTGTGAGAGAGTGTACCTTTGCCCTGGGCCAAGTTGCGGTTGAATCCCAGTGACTGACGAACTCAAACAGGAAGACAGCGATGGCTGTGACCAGTAGCAGCATCACAAACATCATGACCCAGACAGACGCGCTGAAGGGCTCTGAGAGAGAGGGGGAGGAGGGTAGAGATATAGAGAGGGAGAGGGGGAGAGAGAGAGAGGAGGGAAGGAGAGGAGGGGGAGGGAGAGAGGGGGAAGGGGAGGGAGAGGGGGAGAGAGGGGGAGGGAAGGAGAGGAGGGGGAGGGAGAGGAAAGAGAGGAGGGGGGGAGAGAGAGGTGGGGGAGGGAGAGAGGAGGGGCAGTGAGAGAGAGGAGGGGGAGGGAGAGAGTAGGGGCAGTGAGAGAGAGGAGGAGGAGGGAGAGAGAGAGAGGAGGGGGAGGGAGAGAGGAGGGGGAGGGAGAGAGAGAGAGGAGAGAGAGAGAGAGGAGAGAGAGAGAGAGAGGAGGGGGAGGGAATGAGAGGAGGGGGAGGGAGAGGGAGAGAGAGGAGGGGGAGGGAAGGAGAGGAGGGGGAGGGAAGGAGAGTAGGGGGAGGGAAGGATAGGAGGGGGAGGAAAGAGAGGAGGGGAGGAAAGAGAGGAGGGGGAGGGAGAGAGGAGGGGGAGGGAGAGAGAGGAAGGGGAGAGAGAGAGAGAGATGGAGAGGGGGGAGAGAAAGAGAGAGGAGGGGGATATAGGGGGAGGGGGCATAGAGGAGGGAAATAAAAGGCAGAGAGAGAGGGAGTGAAGGAGAGAGTTTCAAAACTACTTTATTTGACTGGACTTTATTTGGTGTAAAAGCACTGCCATCAGCAACACCAGCACTTTGTAACCAGCGCTTCTGACGTCACACCTGTAGATACATAGTTATCATTCATCTCAATAACACCATATGAAGCAGACAGAGAGAGACTGAGGAGGAGAGATGGAGGGAGAGATGGAGGAGGGAGAGATGGAGGAGGAGAGATGGAGTAGGAGAGATGGAGGAGAAGAGATGGAGGAGAAGAGATGGAGGAGGTGAGATGGAGGAGGAGAGATGGAGGAGAGATGGAGGAGGGAGATGGAGAGGGAGAGATGGAGGAGGGAGAGATGGAGTAGGAGAGATGGAGGAGGAGAGATGGAGGAGGGGAGATGGAGAGGGAGAGATGGGAGGGAGAGATGGAGTAGGAGAGATGGAGGAGGAGAGATGGAGGAGGAGAGATGGAGGAGGAGAGATGGAGGAGGGGAGATGGAGGGGAGGAGAGATGGAGGAGGAGAGATTTAGGGGAGAAGAGGGGAGGAGAGATGGAGGAGGAGATATGGAGGGGAGAAGGAGGGGAGGAGAGATGGAGGAGGAGATATGGAGGAGGGAGGAATGGAGGGGAGAAGGAGGGGAGGAGAGATGGAGAGGAGATATGGAGGAGGAAGAAGGGGAGGAGAGATGGAGGAGGAGATATGGAGGAGGGAGGAATGGAGGGGAGAAGGAGGGGAGGAGGAGATATGGAGGAGGGAAGGAGGGGGAGGAGAGATGGAGGAGGATATGGAGGAGGGAGGAATGGAGGGGAGAAGGAGGGAGGAGAGATGGAGGAGGAGATATGGAGGAGGGAAGGAGGGGAGGAGAGATGGAGGAGGAGATATGGAGGAGGGAGAGATGGAGGGAGAAGGAGGGGAGGAGAAAGACAGACAGAGAGATATGAAGAGAGACAGTCTGGCAGAAAGAGACGGAGAACACAGAGAGCGAGAGACAGAGCGAGACAGAGAGAGAGAGAGAGAGAGAGAGAGACAGAGTGAGAGAGAGAGAGAGAGAGAGAGAGAGAGAGAGAGAGAGAGAGAGAGAGAGAGAGAGAGAGAGAGAGAGAGAGGGGGAGTGAATGGAGAGAGATAAACAGAGAGAGACAGAGAGAGGCGTGTTAGTCACTGCAAGTTGAGTTTGAACATTTCCATATTTCTCATTATTCCCTTGGATCTTCTCTGAGCTGAGAGTCTCACTGCCTCAGGGCAGGAGAGGAGGAGGTGAAGAGAGGGAGAGGGGGAGACGAGAGTGAGAGGGAGGGGGAGGAGTGGAGAGAAGGACCCGGG
>NW_028163244.1:0-22500 GCF_964263955.1 Coregonus lavaretus | reverse complement strand
TATAATACTGTATGACCTCTGTTGATCCCATAATACTGTATGACCTCTGTTGATCCTATAATAATGTATGACCTCTGTTGATCCTATAATACTGTATGACCTCTGTTGATTCCATAATACTGTATGACCTCTGTTGATCCTATAATACTGTATGACCTCTGTTGATCCTATAATACTGTTTGACCTCTGTTGATCCTATAATACTGTATGACCTCTGTTGATCCTATAATACTGTATGACCTCTGTTGATCCTATAATACTGTATGACCTCTGTAGCTCTGTTGATCCTATAATACTGTATGACCTCTGTTGATCCTATAATACTGTATGACCTCTGTTGATCCTATAATACTGTATGACCTCTGTAGCTCTGTTGATCCTATAATACTGTATGACCTCTGTTGATCCTATAATACTGTATGACCTCTGTTGATCTGTAAAACTACATTCGCTATTAATCATCTCGTTCCCTATCTATGTATTATAAGTTCACACCCCTTGACTTATTCCACAATTTTTTGTGTTACACCCTGAATCAAAAGAAAAATCTCACCCATCTACACACAATACCCCATAATGACAAAGTGAAAAACATGTTTTTAGAAATGTTGGCAAATATACTGAAAATTAAATACAGAAATGTATTATTTACACCTCTGAGTGAATACTTTGTAGAAGCACTTGTGGCGGCGATTACAGCTGTGAGTCTTTCAGGGTAAGTCTCTAAGTGCTTTGCACACCTGGATTGTACAATATTTGCACATTATTCTTTTTTAAATTCTTCAAGCTCTGTCAAGTTGATTGTTGATCATTGCTAGACAGCCATTTTCAAGTCTTGCCATAGATTTTCAAGCCGATTTAAGTCAAAACTGTAACTAGGCCACTCAGGAACATTCAATGTCGTCTTGAATGGCCTTGTGTTTTAGGTTATTGTCCTGCTGAAAGGTGAATTCGTCTCCCAGTGTCTGTTGGAAAGCAGACTGAACCAGATTTTGTCTGTGCTTATAGCTGTATTCTGTTTCTTTTTATCCTAGAAAACTCCCTAGTCCATGTCGATGACAAGCACACCCATAACATGATGCAGCCACCACCATGCTTGAAAATATGAAGGGTGGTACTCAGTGATGTTGTATTGGATTTGCCCCAAACACTTTGTATTCAGGACAAAAAGTTCATTTCTTTGCCACATTTTTGGCAGTATTATTATATTTATATTTCAGTCATTTAGCAGACGCTCTTATCCAGAGCGACTTACAGTTAGTGAGTGCATACATTTTTATTTTCATACTGGCCCCCCGTGGGAAACGAACCCATTACTTAAGTGCCTTGTTGCAAACAGGACACATGTTTTGGAATATTTTTATTCTGTACAGGCTTCTTTTCATTGTCATTTGGGTTAGTAGTGTGGAGTAACTAAACTCAGCAAAAAAAGAAACGTCCCTTTTTCAGGACCCTGTCTTTCAAAGATAATTTGTAAAAATCCAAATAACTTCACAGATCTTCATTGTAAAGGGATTAAACACTGTTTCCCATGCTTGTTCAATGAACCATAAACAATTAATGAACATGCACCTGTGGAACGGTCATTAAGACACTAACAGCTTACAGACGGTAGGCAATTAAGGTCACAGTTATGAAAACTTAGGACACTAAAGAGGCGTTTCTACTGACTCTGAAAAACACCAAAAGAAAGATGCCCAGGGTCCCTGCTCATCTGCGTGAACGTGCCTTAGGCATGCTGCAAGGAGGCATGAGGACTGCAGATGTGGCCAGGGCAATAAATTGCAATGTCCGTACTGTGAGATGCCTAAGACAGCGCTACAGGAGACAGGAAGGACAGCTGATCGTCCTCGCAGTGGCAGACCACGTGTAACAACACCTGCACAGGATCGGTACATCCGAACATCACACCTGCGGGACAGGTACAGGATGGCAACAACAACTGCCCGAGTTACACCAGGAACGCACAATCCCTCCATCAGTGCTCAGACTGTCCGCAATAGGCTGAGAGAGGCTGGACTGAGGGCTTGTAGGCCTGTTGTAAGGCAGGTCCTCACCAGACATCACCGGCAACAACGTCGCCTATGGGCACAAACCCACCGTCGCTGGACCAGACAGGACTGGCAAAAAGTGCTCTTCACTGACGAGTCGCGGTTTTGTCTCACCAGGGGTGATGGTCGGATTCGCGTTTATCGTCGAAGGAATGAGCGTTACACCGAGGCCTGTACTCTGGAGCGGGATCGATTTGGAGGTGGAGGGTCCGTCATGGTCTGGGGCGGTGTGTCATAGCATCATCTGACTGAGCTTGTTGTCATTGCAGGCAATCTCAACGCTGTGCGTTACAGGGAAGACATCCTCCTCCCTCATGTGGTACCCTTCCTGCAGGCTCATCCTGACATGACCCTCCAGCATGACAATACCACCAGCCATACTGCTCGTTCTGTGCGTGATTTCCTGCAAGACAGGAATGTCAGTGTTCTGCCATGGCCAGCAAAGAGCCGGGATCTCAATCCAATTGAGCACGTCTGGGACCTGTTGGATTGGAGGGTGAGGGCTAGGGCCATTCCCCCCAGAAATGTCTGGGAACTTGCAGGTGCCTTGGTGGAAGAGTGGGGTAACATCTCACAGCAAGAACTGGCAAATCTGGTGCAGTCCATGAGGAGGAGATGCACTGCAGTACTTAATGCAGCTGGTGGCCACACCAGATACTGACTGTTACTTTTGATTTTGACCCCCCCTTTGTTCAGGGACACATTATTCAATTTCTGTTAGTCACATGTATGTGGAACTTGTTCAGTTTATGTCTCAGTTGTTGAATCTTGTAATGTTCATACAAATATTTACACATGTTAAGTTTGCTGAAAATAAACGCAGTTGACAGTGAGAGGACGTTTCTTTTTTTGCTGAGTTTACAATGTTGTTGATCTATCCTCTGTTTTCTCCTATCACAACCATTAAACTCTGTAACTGTTTTAAAATCACCATTGGCCTCATGGTGAAATCTCTGAACAGTTTATTTCCTCTCCGGCAACTGAGTTAGGAAGGACGCCTGTATCTTTGTAGTGACTGGGTGTATTGATACACCATCCAAAGCCTAATTAATAACTTCACCAGGCTCAAAGGGAAATTCAGCGTCTGCTTTTTGATTTTTTTTACACATCTACCAATCGGCAGGAAGTACGGGAAGCCGCGGGAAGTACGGGTGCTGAGGATGCTCCAGCATCCCTGATAAATCGGAAAAAATATAATAATATCTAAAATATGATTATTTTATTTCTTATTATTCCTCACAAAAGTAGTGCACTGGGGTGTTACTACTCCCTGAAGGCACTGTGGTAACAAGAAGACTTCACTTCTTAACTCTGTGATTTTTTTTCTATCTTCACATTTGCTGACATTAACACTCAGCTTAATTCAAGTTCTATAATGTTAATGACATGTCATTTCCCCAGCAGCTACTGTTGTTCAGCATTTGTTCCACACAAAGAAGCCAGCTGATTGTGTTCTGAGTGTGTTCATGTTCAGGGTACCACGGCACATGGGAACCTCATCCCTCTATTGTTGTTGAAGGAAGATTAGACCTGAGGACTCCTGACAACCAGGGGTGGCTTGCAGCAACAACAAAAAATCTAAGATAAAATACATGTCAAAGTATCACATCACAATCAGTTGAGTTTAATCAACCTACAGTTTAATCAACCTACAGACAGGGAGATGATACACACAATTACTCCGTTTACACCGTTTACACACGCAAATGCTTACGTGTGTTTCTGATCTGTTACTGTCACGAGTGTCAGTGTAATGCGGTGGAAGAAGTCAGGCGCAGGTCACAGAACTCTAAGAAACGTACTTTACTAAACGAAGTAAAGAACTCAACACAGAAAACCTCCACACAGGGAGGAACTAACCCGCTCACCAACGACACACAGAATACCTCCACACAGGGAGGAACTAACCCGCTCACCAACGACACACAGAATACCTCCACACAGGGAGGAACTAACCCGCTCACCAACGACACACAGAATACCTCCACACAGGGAGGAACTAACCCGCTCACCAACGACACACGTAACAATAAACAATAACACACAAATTCCAAATGAGAGACAGGGGTAAATATAGGGACTACAATCAAACATAATCGGGAACAGGTGTAAACAATAAAGACTAAACTAGACAAACACCGAAACATCGATCGGCAGCAGCTAGTACTCCGGGGACGAAGAACGCCGAAGCCTGCCCGAGCAAGGAGGAGGAGCAGCCTCGGCTGAATCCGTGACAGTTACGTTCAAGCAGGGTGAAGTGTAGAAGACAGATGTTTTGGGTGGATGGATGCTATGGTGGCTGTCTTCCAACTAAGGTTAAAGTAGTCGTCTTGGCCTGAAGCCTGGACTAGACGAACTGTATTAGGACAAGGTTGGTTCTCACTCTACAGACAGAGAGAAGGAGGATGCTTTGACAAATACACAGAGGAGATACAGTCAGGAAAGGAAAGGCAGTGTTATAATCATATACCATATTTATCTAAATATTCAACAGTTAACTAACGTGGTCCTACTAGTCCGGTAAAATATTAGCACTGTGACTTGCATTCAAATCAAACAAATATCTGTGTTTGTGAAGTCATAGGGTCAAGTTCTGTACACCTCAGACATAAATACACGGTACTATTTAAAGAACATGAAACTTGACAGGGAATTTAACTGGTTCATTATATCAAACATGGTTGGATGTTCACTGAGCATGAACGTTGTTTCCTTTCTCACTTGTGTTTCATGTGACTCAGACCTCTGCGGTTTTTGTTTCATTTCTGTTCAAAAGAAAAGCTCATGTTTTTCATCCACAGGTGGTCTGGCTCCGTATCGCTCTCTCTCTGCAGAGTCTGAAAACCCCCTCAGCCTCACACATTATCCGTCCCAAATGGCGCCCTATTCCTCCAGGGCTCTGGTTAAATATATATATTTTTTTATTTTATTTTTTTCACCTTTATTTAACCAGGTAAGCCAGTTTGAGAACAAGTTCTCATTTACAACTGCGACCTGGCCAAGATAAAGCAAAGCAGTGCGATAAAAACAACAACAACACAGAGTTACATATGGGGTAAAACAAAACACATAAACATAGAGTGCACTACATCATTAATAGGAAGGCACTGAGTCACTGAGAGACGGACAAAACGTATCTTAAAGGTACAATGCTGATGTTTTCTACTTCAATATCATCATTTCTGCTTAACAATTAAGTGCCTTACTGTGATTGTTTAAAAATTAAAATGGTAAAAAAAGAAAACAAAAATAGCTTAGCGAAGAGGAATTTATCAAGCAAGAATGTAGCTAGGACTGTCTGGGAGTGGTCTGAGAGGGGAGGGGAAAACTGAAAAACTGGCTGTTATTGGAAGAGAGATTTGGAACTCTCTTTCTTATTGGTCTATTAACTAATGTACCTTCAAAACGCCATCCCACCAAAACAGGCTGAAATTTCAGCTGGTCTTTTAAAACTGCTCTTACACTAAAAGCCTCCTGAGTGGCGCAGTGGTCTAAGGCACTGCATCGCAGTGCTAACTGTGCCACTAGAGATCCTGGTTCGAATCCAGGCTCTGCTGTAGCCGACCGGGAGACTCATGGGTGGTGCACAATTCGTCCAGAGTAGGGGAGGGAATGGCCGGCAGGGATGTAGCTCAGTTGATAGAGCATGGCGTTTGCAACGTCAGGGTTGTGGGTTCGATTCCCACGGGGGGCCAGTATAAAAAAAATATGTATTCGCTAACTATAAGTCGCTCTGGATAAGAGCTGCTAAATGACTTAAATGTAAAAGGGCATTATCCACAATTTCACAGTATTATTCCAACCTCATAGTGTGGAAATATATAGAAAACTCAGGAAAATCAGTTTTTTGACTGCACTGCGCCTTTAACAAAAATGTAGTTATTTCCTTCAGCCCATTTGCTCTTGGTAAGTTAAAGATGGCAGGTTGACGTTTATTGGGATGAGTCTTGTCCTGGAGGCAGAACTGGGCAATGTCCACTAAAGGCTGCAAAGTCAAAAATCGTTAGACATTAGGGTTAAGGTTAGGGTTAGACATTAGGGTTAGCAGTGTGGTTAAGGTTAGGGTTAAGGTTAGGGTTAGATTTAAAATCAGATTTTATGACTTTGTGACTGTGCTAGCTAGTACCCACTCTGCAGAGCTGTCTCTAGGGCAAGATTTATGACAATAAATGCCAACCTGTGTAGAAAGAGGAGCAGATAAGATGAGAATGTGTTAAGACATAACGTTATATTCCAAGCTGTATTGGGCGCGACTTGGGGAAGGTTGGGCGGTCTGTTACAGCCTCAGCCGTCTCTTTTAGCTCAGGATGTCTCCCAAATGGCACCCTATTCCCTATATAGCGCACTACTTTTGGACCAGGGCCCATAGGGGATAGGGTGCCGTTGGAGAGAAACAGAGCTGTCAGGATGATAGATGGAAACCCTCTGTTATCTACGGGTAAAGGGAAGAAACAGAATGCTGGGGCTGATTTGTGTTGTAACCCCAAAGGGACTGACTGGCTGGCCTTAAAACCGACTGCTGCCTGTTGTCCAAAACATCACATGAAAGTACGAGACTGACTGGCTTTAACCCTAGAGGGGTTCTACTAAGCTAACATATGGAATTGTTTTAAGATGGTCATACCAAGGATCATTTAGCTATTTTATTTGGGATTGTAGGGACCCCTTTAGGTATCAAAAAGATACCTAAAGGGGTGGGGGGATGAAACATTGAATTTGGCCTTACTGCTATTAGCCCATAGAAACACATTGTAAAACAGATTCATAACTGGAAAAACAGATAGTCCCCCCCAAAGAAATCTAAAGGACGTTTGTTTTGAAGTGTCTGTCCTATATCTGAGAGTTATAAGAAAGATCAGGCAGTTGTTTTATTTATTTTTTATTTTATTTTTTTTAATTTAGGGGGTAGATCAGCTTAAATATTGCAGATTGATTGTAACTTCCATCAATGTAATTGTCTGCATCACTTCCAATCCCCCATATGTTTTTTATTCTCGCAAATATATATATATATATATACATATACATATACATACATACACATACATATAAATACATATACATGCATATATATACATATCCTTCTTTTAAATATATTTCCCTTTATTACTTTCCAACCCCACCACCCCTTCCCTAATTGGAGTAAACTAGTGAACAACAATGCTTAGGCCTCTACTTCCAGCTTATACATACTATATACATTTTATGGACACAGTCGATTTTACAATAATCCTATTTTGTTTGTTTTTACTCCTGAACTTCCTCAACCCTCAACCATGAAGTCCATCCGGCAATTGTTTGTTATTTATTTTGACACATATTTAACCCCATATTTAACCCCATATTTAACCCCATCTTTAACCCCATATTTAACCCCATATTTAACCCCATATTTAACCCCATATTTAACCCCATATTTAACCCCATATTTAACCCCATATTTAACCCCATATTTAACCCCATCTTTAACCCCATATTTAACCCCATCTTTAACCCCATCTTTAACCCCATATTTAACCCCATATTTAACCCCATATTTAACCCCATATTTAACCCCATCTTTAACCCCATATTTAACCCCATATTTAACCCCATATTTAACCCCATATTTAACCCCATATTTAACCCCATATTTTAGGCACTAAACTACTTAGTAGGGCATCCTAGAGCAAAACAATCTACAAGTGCATGTTCGTGAGAGTCTCAACTTACCACAGAGGGGTCATATTAGTGTGTAGCGCAAACTGTTCGGACGCTACAAACAGAAGTTGGCAGATAGGCGGTATCGACTTCAGACGAGTCCCGTGACGCTTCGGGGGGGGGGGGGGGGGGGGGGGGGTCGTAGAGCAAAACGGAGAACACCATGGTGTTCATGGGAGCCTCATCTTAATAGTTCATAACAAAACCGTTCGGACGCTACAGACGTTTTCGTGAGAAGAACGATTTTTGGGATGTCTCATGGTCTGACAACCACCGCTGTAGCTCGGCCACCTTCCACCGCAGAGGCGGAAGGCCGACATCGGCGGATGATGTGGATTGAGACACAGCCCATGCAAAAAAACGGACATCTCTACCTTAAACAGCCAGATTTCTATGGGGATTTCTCTACCTTAAACAGCCAGATTTCTATGGGGATTTCTTTATGATGCTAATTCGATTTCCACGGGGGCGCAGACATCGACTCCAGGGTGGTTAAACCCTACTGCTGCTTGTTGTCCAAACAACACATGAAAGTGAGAGGAACGTTTTCTGCTAAGGAAACAGAAACGTGTTTTGTAGTGTCAAGTTTGGACCCTTGGTGTTTCTACGTAAGGGATTTAGGGTGACCTAAGTGGGGTTGAAACTCACCCAGTAGTGTCCTTAGACTGAGGACTGCCAGACGTTTGAAATATCAGTCTAATTCTAAGTGCCAGACAACTCCACAAGGTTTGCTGTTCTTGTGATTTGTTAAAATAAATATTTTATATCACATATAGTGGTCGAAAGTCTGGAGCTGCCTTATGTCATAAGTGTAAATAGACACAGGACACTTTATTTAGATAGTCATACTATCAACAAACTATCTGTTGATACCTGCAGTGAACCAGTAGACCAGACACAGAGACTATAGAGTAGAGCTACATACCTGGACTGGACCAGTAGACCAGACACAGAGACACAGTAGAGTAGAGCTGATAACACATGATCCTCCAGCGGTAGGCTGGTACAGGCTCCAGGGCTAGGGCGTCCAGGGGGTACATCCACACAGCGCTGCTGCTCCGAGGTGCTCAGACTGGGGATAAAGAGAAGACCAAACCCCTGGAGGGTGTCAGAGAGACCCTTCAACACACATCTCTTCACAGTCTGTCTGTCTGGCTCTGAAAAGTCTCTGAAGTTCCTCCCTCCCTTTCTCTCCCACCCTCCGCCCCAAACCCCAACCCACCCCAACCCTCTCTCTCTCTCTCTCCCTTTATTCCTCTCTCCATGCATTGGGAGTTGGAGTTCCTTTTCCTGTTTCCTCTTCATGTGAGAATGGGATGGAAAGAAAGGACCCCAGCCTGAAAAGAACAATATTTCAGTATTTGATATTTCAGTCATTTAGCAGACGCTCTTATCCAGAGCGACTTACAGTTAGTGAGTGCATACATTTTTATTCTTCATACTTTTCAGGGAAGTTAGGAACCAATATACACAAGCAGTCAGGAAAGCAAAGGCTAACTTTTTCAAACAGAAATTTGCATCCTGTAGCACTAACTCCAAAAAGTTTTGGGACACTGTAAAGTCCATGGAGAATAAGAGAACTTCCTCCCAGCTGCCCACTGCACTGAGGCTAGGAAACACTATCACCACCGATAAATCTACAATAATCGAGAATTTCAACAAGCATTTTGCTACAGCTGGCCATGCTTTCCATCTGGCTACCACTAACCCGGCCACCAACTCTGCACCCTCTGCTGCAACTTGCCCATGCCCCCCCCGCTTCTCCTTCACACAAATTCAGACAGCTGATGTTTTGAAAGCGCTGCAAAATCTGGACCCCTACAAATCAGCTGGGCTAGACAATCTGGACCCTTTCTTTCTAAAACTAGCCGCCGAAATTGTCGCTACCCCTATTACTAGTCTGTTCAACCTCTCTTTCATAACGTCTGAGATCCCCAGAGATTGGAAAGCTGCCGCGGTCATCCCCCTCTTCAAAGGGGGTGACACTCTAGATCCAAATTGCTACAGACCTATATCCATCCTGCCCTGCCTTTCGAAAGTATTCGAAAGCCAAGTTAACAAACAGATAATTGACCATTTCGAATACCACCGTACCTTCTCCGCTATGCAATCCGGTTTCCGAGCTGGTCACGGGTGCACTTCAGCCACGCTCAAGGTCCTAAACGATATTATAACCGCGATTGATAATAGACAGTACTGTGCAGCCGTCTTCATCGACCTGGCCAAGGCTTTCGACTCTGTCAACCACCGCATTCTTATTGGCAGACTAAATAGCCTTGGTTTCTCAAATGACTGCCTCGCCTGGTTCACCAACTATTTCTCAGATAGAGTTCAGTGTGTCAAATCGGAGGGCCTGTTGTCTGGACCTATGGCAGTCTCTATGGGGGTGCCACAGGGTTCAATTCTTGGGCCGACACTTTTCTCCGTGTATATCAATGATGTCGCTCTTGCTGCTGGTGACTCTCAGATCCACCTCTACGCAGACGACACCATTTTGTATACATCTGGCCCTTCATTGGACACTGTGTTAACAAACCTCCAAACGAGCTTCAATGCCATACAACAATCCTTCAGTAGCCTCCAACTGCTCTTAAACACTAGTAAAACTAAATGCATGCTTTTCAATCGAACGCTGCTGGCACCCGCCCACCCGACTAGAATCACCACTCTCGACGGGTCTGACCTAGAGTATGTGGACAACTACAAATACCTAGGTGTCTGGTTAGACTGTAAACTCAACTTCCAGACTCACATAAAGAATCTCCAATCCAAAGTTAAATCTAGAATCGGCTTCCTATTTCGCAACAAAGCCTCCTTCACTCATGCTGCCAAACATGCCCTCGTAAAACTGACTATCCTACCGATCCTTGACTTCGGCGATGTCATTTACAAAATAGCCTCCAACACTCTACTCAGCAAATTGGATGTAGTCTATCACAGTGCCATCCGTTTTGTCTCCAAAGCCCCATACACTACCCACCACTGTGACCTGTACGCTCTTGTTGGCTGGTCCTCACTACATGTTCGTCGTCAAACCCACTGGCTCCAGGCCATCTATAAATCACTGCTAGGCAAATCCCCGCCTTATCTTAGCTCATTGGTCACCATAGCAGCACCCACCCGTAGTCTGCGCTCCAGCAGGTATATCTCACTGGTCATTCCCAAAGCCAACACCTCCTTTGGCCGCCATTCCTTCCAGTTCTCTGCTGCCAATGACTGGAACGAATTGCAAAAATCTCTGAAGCTGGAGACTCTTATCTCCCTCAATAACTTTAAGCATCAGTTGTCAGAGCACCTTACCGATCACTGCACCTGTACACAGCCCATCTGAAATTAGCCCACCCAACTACCTCATCCCTATATTGTTATTTATTTTGCTCATTTGCACCCCAGTATCTCTATTTGCACATAATCTCTTGCACATCTAGCATTCCAGTGTTAATACTATTGTAATTATTCTGCACTATAGCCTATTTATTGCCTTACCTCCATAACTTGCTACATTTGCACACACTGTATATATATTTTCTGTTGTATTTCTGACTTTATGTTTTTTAGCCCATATGTAACTCTGTGTTGTTGTTTTATTGCACTACTATGCTTTATCTTGGCCAGGTCGCAGTTGTAAATGAGAACCTGTTCTCAACTGGCTTAACTGGTTAAATAAAGGTGAAATAAAAAATAAAAAAATTCATACAATGTCATAACTTTACCACTCCTAGTCTATCTATCTATCTATCTATCTATCTATCTATCTATCTATCTATCTATCTATCTATCTATCTATCTATCTATCTATCTATCTATCTATCTATCTATCTATCTATCTATCTATCTATCTATCTATCTATCTATCTATCTATCTATCTATCTATCTATCTATCTATCTATCTATCTATCTATCTATCTATCTATCTATCTATCTATCTATCTATCTATCTATCTATCTATCTATCTATCTATCTATCTATCTATCTATCTATCTATCTATTTATCTATCTATCTATCTATCTATCTATCTATCTATCTATCTATCTATCTATCAATCTATCTATCTATCTACCTACCCACCCACCCACCCATCCATCCATCCATCCATCCATCCATCCATCCATCCATCCATCCATCCATCCATCCATCCATCCATCTATCCATCCATCCATCCATCCATCCATCCATCCATCCATCCATCCATCTATCTCTGTGGATCGCTGTAATCTGAGGGAAATATGTGTCTCTAATATGGTCATACATTTGGCAGGAAGTTAGGAAGTGCAGCTCAGTTTCCACCTCATTTTGTGGGCAGTGTGCACATAGCCTGTCTTCTCTTGAGAGCCAGGTCTGCCTACAGCGGCCTCTCTCAATAGCAAGGCTATGCTCACTGAGTCTGTACATAGCTTTCCTTAATTTATGGTCAGTCACAGTGGTCAGGTATTCTGCCACTGTGTACTCTCTGTTTAGAGCCAAATAGCCTTCTAGTTTGCTCTGTTTTTTTGTTAATTCTTTCCAATGTGTCAAGTAATTATCTTTTTGTTTTCTAATGAGTCTAATTGTGTTGCTGTCCTGGGGCTCTGTGGGGTCTGTTTGTGTTTGTGAACAGAGCCCCAGGACCAGCTTGCTTAGGGGACTCTTCTCCAGGTTCATCTCTCTGTAGGGGATGGCTTTGTTATGGAAGGTTTGGGAATCGCTTCCTTTTAGGTGGTTGTAGAATTGAACAGCTCTTTTCTGGATTTTGATAATTCTTGGTTGGTGAGCAGACCCCAGACCTCACAACAATAAAGGGCAATGGGTTCTATAACTTGTCTTGGAAATCACCACCAGGGACACCTGAAGTCAATATTAAATTAATCATTCTTTATTGTCAGTTAACTGGCGAGGTTCCAAAAACATAGTACACGTCGGTCGGGAGCTCTGCTGGGGCAGTCCCGTTAGTTCTCTTATATACTGCTTACACAGACAAGTTATATTTGCATGACTTACACTACCGGTCAAAAGTTTTAGAACACCTACTCATTCAAGGGTTTTTCTTTATTTGTACTATTTTTTACATTGTAGAGTAATAGTGAAGACATCAAAACTATGAAATAATACATATGGAATCATGTAGTAACCAAAAAAGTGTTAAACAAATCAAAATATAGTTTATATTTGAGATTCTTCAAATAGCCACCATTTGCCTTGATGACAGCTTTGCACACTCTTGGCGTTCTCTCAACCAGCTTCACCTGGAATGCTTTTCCAACAGTCTTGAAGGATTTCCCACATATGCTGAGCACTTGTTGGCTGCTTTTCCGTCACTCTGTGGTCCGACTCATCCCAAACCATCTCAATTTGGTTGAGGTCGGGGGATTGTGGAGTCCAGGTCATCTGATGCAGCACACCATCACTCTCCTTCTTGGTAAAATAGCCCTTACACAACAAATGATAGTCCCACTAAGCCCAAACCAGATGGGATGGCGTATTTCTGCAGAATGCTGTGGTAGCCATGCTGGTTAAGTGTGCCTTGAATTCTAAATAAATCACAGACAGTGTCACTAGCAAAGCACCCCCACACCATAACACCTCCTCCTCCATGCTTTACGGTGGGAAATACACATGCGGAGATCATCCGTTCACCCACACCGCGTCTCACAAAGGCACGGCGGTTGGAACCAAAAATCTCCAATTTGGACTCCAGACCAAAGGACACATTTCCACCGGTCTAATGTCCATTGCTTGTGTTTCTTGGCCCAAGCAAGTCTTTTCTTCTTATTGGTGTCCTTTAGTAGTGGTTTCTTTGCAGCAATTCGACCATGAAGGCCTGATTCACACAGTCTCCTCTGAACAGTTGATATTGAGATGTGTCTGTGACTTGAACTCTGTGAAGCATTTATTTGGGCTGCAATCTCTGTCGCTGGTAACTCTAATGAACTTATCCTCTGCAGCAGAGGTAACTCTGAGCCAGTTTCATCATAGCGCTTGATGGTTTATGCAACTGCACTTGAAGAAACTTTCAAAGTTCTTGAAATGTTCCGTATTACAGTTTTTCTCCATTGGTTTGGCTCATTTCTTGAAACAGAAATTACATTCTCAAAACTCTAAGATCATTTGGCAAAACAGTCTTACAGTTCAGCACAACACTATAGCTCACTTGCAAAAGCTCATATCTCTCCTAAAACTGTTCACTCATGCTTCAAAACTAAATTCCTTTCCCATATAAGGAGTCAGTGCCACGAAAATGGCAAAGATCCTTCTCAATTGCTTTGGCTCATTTCTTGAAACAGACCGGACGTTCTCAACACTCTTGGTGCTTTAGCCAAAATAACGTGGATGGTTCGGCACAACACCATGGTTCACCTGCAAAAGCTCATACCTCTCCCAAAACAGTTCACGCATGTGTCAAAACTAAATTTCCTTCTCATTTAAACAGTCAGTGCCCCCAAAATGCTTCGTCCCTTTGGCATTGTGTAAGCACTGCAAGTCAAAATGTTTAGATGTTTTGTCACTATGGCAGAGGACCATTGAAATATCCCTCATGTCCACCTTTCAGTCTTAGCCCAGTCCTTCATTGACAATGGTTACTGTACTGTTTTTTGTCTAGCTAACAGAATACAATTGTGTATAAAACTGAACAAAAATAAATAGGATTTTAGGGTAAGAGTAGCCTCCAAGGTTTGACATCACACATTGCACTCATACTGCCAAGGAAATTGTAACCATTATCATTCACACACATAAAGTAACTTCCATACATCAGAGTAAAAAGAAAATGTATACAGCATAATATACTGTAATATAAACACACAAACAAAAAACAATGAAAATTATATGCAGCCTACAGTGCTGTAAATAAAGCTGGAGTTTCACAACTAACAGTTCTTCACTGGTCGCTGTCCTCACCCTCCTGGCCATCCACACGCTGCTGTCTGTCTGGCCACAGATTCTCGTCCACATCACAGCGTATATTCTCCCTTGCGATGCAACGAGGGAAGAAACGGCGTGCATGTCGCAACCATCCCCTACACTGATCTCCTGTAATATCCTCACACGCAGCGTCCATTGCATGGAGCAGGGACCTCTGATCTTGAGCCCGATGCTCATACACTCTCCACCTCCAAGCGGAGAAATACTCCTCAATAGGATTGAGGAAAGGAGAGTAAGGTGGTAGGAACACCATGACCATCCTTGGATGAGTAGTGAACCAGGCCCTGATGAGCGGGCCACGGTGGAAATTCACATTGTCCCATACAATGACATATTGTGGTAGGTGAGGCCCTACGAGACCGCTCTCATTTTCAGGGATCAAATCAACATGAAGGCGGTCCAAGAAGATGAGGAGCTTCTATGTATTGTATGGGCCAAGACTGGGGATGTGAGTGGCCACACCATTCTCCGATATGGCAGCACACATAGTTATATTGCCCCCTCGCTGGCCTGGGACATCCACCATGGCCCGGTGGCCAATAATATTACGGCCACGTCTTCGGCCCTTGGCCAGGTGCCTCCATGTTCAGAAATTGTACTGGTCCTGCATGGTCAAGCTCTTTACATACATGTTTGGCAGCATTCACAGTCATGGACAGCACCTGTCAGGTAACTAAACATACTGTTTGATTGGTCATCTGAGATGTGTGAAACTCCTCCTTCGTTAGTCAAGTTCTAGTTTCACCTGACTGTCAATTGCTGTAATAAATTTATCAAATGTTCCAAGGGATTCATATATGGTATTCATGGTATTATGTTCTTGACTAATTTTGACAATTGAACAGACTATTGTGCATGTGATGACTTATACAATGAAATGACGCTGACACGTTTTGGAGCGAACAACCATTAGACTGAGAATCAACAATCAGTTTAGATCAACAAGATCTATTCACTTGGAAATTGTGCTAAATGTAGGCTACCTGTACTTAATCATTTGCAAAGATGTACTGAGACATTGAGACATGTACTTAGACATTTGCAATTTGATGAAATGAATGAGAAATTCAATTCTGTTGTGAACAATTGCCAAGTGGTTTGGAGGTTTGTCCATGTAGTTTTGAGAATGTAATTTCTGTTTCAAGAAATGAGCCAAACCAATGGAGAAAAACTGTAACTGATCTTCATGTCTTAAAGTAATGATGGACTGTCGTTTCTCTTTGCTTATTTGAGCTGTTGTTGCCATAATATGGACTTGGTCTTTTACCAAATAGGGCTATCTTCTGCATACCACCCCAACCTTGTCACAACACAACCAATTGGCTCAAACGCATTAAGAAGGAAAGAAATTCCACAAATTAACTTTTAAGAAGGCACACCTGTTAATTGAAATGCATTCCAGGTGACTACCTCATGAAGCTGGTTGAGAGAATGCCAAGAGTGTGCAAAGCTGTCATCAAGGCAATGGGTGGCCATTTGAAGAATCTAAAATCTCAAATATATTTTGATTTGTTTAACACTTCTTTGGTTACTACATGATTCCATATGTGTTATTTCATAGTTTTGATTTCTTCACTATTATTCTACACAGTAGAAAATAATAAAAATAAAGAAAAACCCTGTAATGAGTAGGTGTGTCCAAACTTTTGACTGGTACTGTAAGTTGTCAGTGTTCCCTCTGTACCTCAACATGGGGTTCATGCCAGTGTTCCCTCTGTACCTCAACATGGGGTTCATGCCAGTGTTCCCTCTGTACCTCAACATGGGGTTCATGCCAGTGTTCCCTCTGTACCTCAACATGGGGTTCATGCCAGTGTTCCCTCTGTACCTCAACATGGGGTTCATGCCAGTGTTCCCTCTGTACCTCAACATGGGGTTCATGCCAGTGTTCCCTCTGTACCTCAACATGGGGTTCATGCCAGTGTTCCCTCTGTACCTCAACATGGGGTTCATGCCAGTGTTCCCTCTGTACCTCAACATGGGGTTCATGCCAGTGTTCCCTCTGTACCTCAACATGGGGTTCATGCCAGTGTTCCCTCTGTACCTCAACATGGGGTTCATGCCAGTGTTCCCTCTGTACCTCAACATGGGGTTCATGCCAGTGTTCCCTCTGTACCTCAACATGGGGTTCATGCCAGTGTTCCCTCTGTACCTCAACATGGGGTTCATGCCAGTGTTCCCTCTGTACCTCAACATGTGGTTCATGCCAGTGTTCCCTCTGTACCTCAACATGGGGTTCATGCCAGTGTTCCCTCTGTACCACTCAGTGTTCCCTCTGTACCTCAACATGTGGTTCATGCCAGTGTTCCCTCTGTACCTCAACATGGGGTTCATGCCAGTGTTCCCTCTGTACCTCAACATGGGGTTCATGCCAGTGTTCCCTCTGTACCACTCAGTGTTCCCTCTGTACCTCAACATGTGGTTCATGCCAGTGTTCCCTTGTACCTCAACATGGGGTTCATGCCAGTGTTCCCTCTGTACCTCAACATGTGGTTCATGCCAGTGTTCCCTTGTACCTCAACATGGGGTTCATGCCAGAGTTCCCTCTGTACCTCAACATGGGGTTCATGCCAGTGTTCCCTCTGTACCTCAACATGTGGTTCATGCCAGAGTTCCCTCTGTACCTCAACATGGGGTTCATGCCAGTGTTCCCTCTGTACCTCAACATGTGGTTCATGCCAGTGTTCCCTCTGTACCTCAACATGGGGTTCATGCCAGTGTTCCCTCTGTACCTCAACATGGGGTTCATGCCAGTGTTCCCTCTGTACCTCAACATGGGGTTCATGCCAGTGTTCCCTCTGTGGTTCATACTCTTCGCCCATCTTCTGCAAGACCTTGTTAAAGCCGTCTCTCCTCTGAGCTAGGGATACTCTGTCCTCCTCCAGGGCCAGGGATACTCTGTCCTCCTGCAGGGCCAGGAATACTCTGTCCTTCTGCAGGGCCAGGGATACTCTGTCCTCCTCCAGGGCCAGGGATACTCTGTCCTCCTCCAGGGCCAGGGATACTCTGTCCTCCTGCAGCCTCTACATTTACATTTACATCTCTACATAGAGAAGAAAAATAACTTGGTTTGATTCATATTAATTATTAATTAATTCATCCTGAAGCCACCTCTCCTCTGAGCCAGGGACACTGTCATCCTGTCACCATTAGATAGTGAAAAGAAACAGCAATTATTAACTACCATTCATTTATTAGTTCATTTATCCTGAAGCCGTCCCTCCACTGGCCCAGGGATACTCGGTAGTGGTATGCAGCTGTTTGTTCCCCCGCAACCGCCTGTTAGCAGTTCCTATTATTCTTCTATAACACAGACCCCAAAGCAAATCAGGGGCAGAAAAATACAGTGGGGAAAAAAAGTATTTAGTCAGCCACCAATTATAGAAAGTAATTACAATAGAGAGTAAATAAAGATATATATATATATATATATATAAAGATAGATAATAAATAGAAGTATTGAGAAACTTTTGTTATTGACCAAATACTTATTTTCCACCATAATTTGCAAATAAATTCATTAAAAATCCTACAATGTGATTTTCTGGATTTCTCTTTCTCAATTTGTCTGTCATAGTTGACGTGTACCTATGATGAAAATTACAGGCCTCTCTCATCTTTTTAAGTGGGAGAACTTGCACAATTGGTGGTTGACTAAATACTTTTTTTCCCCACTGTATATTTATTCAAAGAGAACAAATCATAGTTGTTATGCTGGAAAGTAGATGGTAGATGTTCATTCTTCCCTGTCCTCAATGTTTCTCCACTGAACAAAGAGACAGGATGTAGTTTATACCCAAGCCTAGCCTGTGGGTGACCAATTAGAATTCCTTGCAATAAAATTGGGCCAATGGCCAAATACCAAGTATCCCATTTCAGGCTCAATGTATAGACAATTTGGACCAATGAGAACTTGCCACATGTAGCTATGAGTCCTGGACTGGAACCCCTACACAGATTCTAAACAGATGTTGAACTGAAAAACAACTATTCCCATTGATTGTTAATTCCCTCTTGACCTCCGGTCCTCGTTGTGTATTTATCTTAGAATATTCTTACACGGCCGACTATACAGAGCCTTCGGAAAGTATTCAGACCCATTGACTTTTTCCACATTTTGTTACGTTCCAGATTTATTCTAAAATTGATTAAATAAAAACCATCCTCAGCAATCTACACACAACACCCCATAATGACAAAGCGAAAACAGGTTTTTTTAAATGTTCGCAAATGTATTAAAAATAAAAAACCTTATTTACATAAGTATTCAGACCCTTTGCTATGTGACTCGAAATTGAGCTCAGGTGCATCCTGTTTCCATTGATCATCCTTGAGATGTTTATACAACTTGATTGAAGTCCACCTGTGGTCAATTAAATTGATTGGACATGATTTGGAAAGGCACACACCTGTCTATATAAGGTCCCACAGTTGACAGTGCATGTCAGAGCAAAAACCAAGCCATGGGGTCGAAGGAATTGTCCGTAGAGCTCCGAGACAGGATTGTGTCGACGCACAGATCTGGGGAAGAGTACCAAAAAATGTCTGCAGCATTGAAGGTCCCCAATAACACAGTGGCCTCCATCATTCTTAAATGGAAGAAGTTTGGAACCACCAAGACTCTTTCTAGAGCTGGCTGCCCGGCCAAACTGAGCAATCAGGGGAGAAGGGCCTTGGTCAGGGAGGTGACCAAGAACCCGATGCTCACTCTGACAGAGCTCTAGAGTTCCTCTGTGGAGATGGGAGAACCTTCCAGAAGGACCACCATCTCTGCAGCACTCCACCAATCAGGCCTTTATGGTAGAGTGGCCAGACAGAAGCCACTCCTCAGTAAAAGGCACATGACAGCCCGCTTGGAGTTTGCCAAGAGGCACCTAAAGGACTCTGACCATGAGAAGCAAGACTCTCTGGTCTGAAGAAACCAAGATTGAACTATTTGGCCTGAATGCCAAGCGTCACGTCTGGAGGAAACCTGGCAACATCCCTACGGTGAAGCATGGTGGTGGCAGCATCATGCTGTGGGGATGTTTTTCAGCGGCAGGGTCTGGGAGACTAGTCAGGAGTACAGAGAGATCCTTGATGAAAACCTGCTCCAGAGCGCTCAGGACCTCAGACTGGGGTGAAGGTTCACCTTCCAACAGGACAACAACCCTAAGCACACAGCCAAGACAACGCAGGAGTGGCTTCGGGACAAGTCTCTGAATGTCCTTGAGTGACAGGGCCCAGCGACAGAGACAGAGGCTGGTGACAGGGCAAAGAGACAGAGACGGAGGGCTGCGCTGGGGCAGGCAGGGTCTGAGAGCAGGAAGGGGAAGCAGTCGGGTTCCTACTGATAGCGCCCCAGCCAGCCGCCCCCAGCCAGCCGCCCCCCAGCCAGCCGCCCCCCAGCCAGCCGCCCCCCAGCCAGCCGCCCCCCAGCCAGCCGCCCCCAGCCAGCCGCCCCCCAGCCAGCCGCCCCCAGCCAGCCGCCCCATCCAGCCGCCCCCAGCCAGAGTTTGAAGGAGCTGCTGCTGTGTACAGAGCAGCAAAGGGCCTCATCAGCCTCATCAGCCTCATCAGCCTCATCGGCCTCATCGGCCTCATCGGCCTCATCAGCCTCATCAGCCTCATCAGCATTCTCTACAGCTTCCTCCTGGGGCTAGCCTTTCTCTCTCCCCCCAGGAACCCTGCCACCGACTCACAGAAGATGGATATCTGCCATTAGCAACAATATTTACACAGCATCGCTGCAGAGGGCTTTATAGATAATAGTCTGTTCATTATGGTGTATAGAGTAGGCTTAGGCTATAAGCCATGCCTCCCAGATACAGCCTTCACAGCAAATCATTATGGCCACGTTCTCTGATTTCAAAGGAAAACGTATTCTTAATAAAATGTTATAAAGTGACATATTAGAAACTATTCAACAGACGAACACCAGAGTGGCCCGATAATGCACCTTCAAAAGCCAGTGTCATTGTTTCACTTTATGTAAGATTCACTTGACCTATTTCCACTGACTGTGCTGAGCTGTGAAGAAAGTCCACTGATAAAAGACGGACAAGTGAAAGGGACAATGCTTCTCTGGCTCAGAATAGTAGGATCAAGAACATGTAGCAGCCTAGCGGGTGGCTTTGGAAGTGTCTGGGTCCCAAATGGCACCCTATTCCCTACGTAGTGCACTACTTTTGACCAGGCCTATGGGCCTTGAACCCTATGGGCTCTGAACCCTATGGGCCCGGGTCAAAAGTAGTGCGCTACATAGGGAATAGGGTGCCATTTGGGATGCAGTCAGTGTCTGAGATGAGATAAAACATTATTTAAAAAGGGGAACAGCGTTATGCCGTGAGGCTGAACACAAAGGAAGGAAGCCCCTGGCTCTGAGCCAACTGTTTATTTAATAAATACCTCGGTTACCAGGAGGAAATAGAGGGAGCTGTAGC
The DNA here is from genome assembly GCF_964263955.1 of Coregonus lavaretus. NCBI lineage: Eukaryota > Metazoa > Chordata > Actinopteri > Salmoniformes > Salmonidae > Coregonus > Coregonus lavaretus. The sequence continues at coordinate 1,424 of NW_028163244.1, read as the reverse complement.
TACTCAAACAGCAGTATGTGGACACCCCTTCAAATCAGTGGATTCTATTTCAGCCGTTGCTGACAGGTGCATAAAATCGAGCACACTGCCACGCAATCTCCGTAGACAAACATCAAACACCTTTGGGAACACTTGGAACGCCGACTGCGAGCCAAGGCCTAATCGCCCAACATCAGTGCCCGACCTCACTAATGCTCTTGTGGCTGAATGGAAGCAAGTCCCCCGCAGCAATGTTCCAACATCTAGTGGAAAGCCTTCCCAGAAGAGTGGAGGCTGTTATAGCAGCACAGGGGGGGACCAACTCCATATTAATGCCCATAATTTTGGAATGAGATCTTCGACGAGCTGGTGTCCACATACATTTGGTCATGTAGTGTATCATCATTGAAAAACTAAGGCAAAGCATGACAAACAAACTATAATCATTGAAGAAGTAACGCAAAGCAGGGCAATGTTCCAGCTATGAGCTCATTATGTCTAAGTGTTAAACATCCAGGAGGCAGGCACATGGCAGTAAGTGTTGAATTTAGCAGCTGAGCTGTGTGGGAGCATTCAGAAGGCAGGCACATGGCAGTAAGTGCTTTAACCTCTCTCTCCCTCCCCCTCTCTTTCCATCTTACTGTCTGGTCATGAGGACATATAGAACAACAACATGATACAGTAAAGAAGCCTGATAGAACAACAACATGATACAGTAAAGAAGCCTGATAGAACAACAACATGATACAGTAAAGAAGCCTGATAGAACAACATGATACAGTAAAGAAGCCTGATAGAACAACAACATGATACAGTAAAGAAGACTGATACAACAACAACATGATACAGTAAAGAAGACTGATACAACAACAACATGATACAGTAAAGAAGCCTGATAGAACAACATGATACAGTAAAGAAGCCTGATAGAACAACAACATGATACAGTAAAGAAGCCTGATAGAACAACAACATGATACAGTAAAGAAGCCTGATAGAACAACAACATGATACAGTAAAGAAGCCTGATAGAACAACAACATGATACAGTAAAGAAGCCTGATAGAACAACAACATGATACAGTAAAGAAGCCTGATAGAACAACAACATGATACAGTAAAGAAGCCTGATAGAACAACATGATACAGTAAAGAAGCCTGATAGAACAACATGATACAGTAAAGAAGCCTGATAGAACAACAACATGATACAGTAAAGAAGCCTGATAGAACAACATGATACAGTAAAGAAGCCTGATAGAACAACAACATGATACAGTAAAGAAGCCTGATAGAACAACATGATACAGTAAAGAAGCCTGATAGAACAACAACATGATACAGTAAAGAAGCCTGATAGAACAACAACATGATACAGTAAAGAAGCCTGATAGAACAACAACATGATACAGTAAAGAAGCCTGATAGAACAACAACATGATACA
>NW_028163245.1:0-2000 GCF_964263955.1 Coregonus lavaretus | reverse complement strand
ATGATAACGCTAACAGACTGTCTACAGCGGTATGCTTCAGATGATAACACTAACAGACTAGACTGTCTACAGCGGTATGCTTCAGAGGATAACACTAACAGACTGTCTACAGCCGTATGCTTCAGATGATAACACTAACAGACTAGACTGTCTACAGCGGTATGCTTCAGATGATAACACTAACAGACTAGACTGTCTACAGCGGTATGCTTCAGATGATAACACTAACAGACTAGACTGTCTACAGCGGTATGCTTCAGATGATAACACTAACAGACTAGACTGTCTACAGCGGTATGCTTCAGATGATAACACTAACAGACTAGACTGTCTACAGCGGTATGCTTCAGATGATAACACTAACAGACTAGACTGTCTACAGCGGTATGCTTCAGATGATAACACTAACAGACTAGACTGTCTACAGCGGTATGCTTCAGATGATAACGCTTAGATGGTAAAATGATTCTCTACACTACACTTGCTTGATTTGTCACACACTGAAATTAGGCTAACTATTAGAATTTTAGCAACCAGGAAATGACGTAGTGATTTCTGTATAGTGCATTTTTAAAAGCCGTCATTATTCCCCCCCAAAAAAATGAAAGGAAGTTTAGCACTGCAGATTTCATTTTTTTTACGCCATCAAATTAAGTATTTTTATGTCATCTGTTTTGAGGCATTAGATTGGTTTGAACAACGCACACAGAACATTTAAATGCTATAGACCCACAGAGACCACACCTTTGACATCAAATTCAAACGAAGTCATCCCAGGCATCTAGAAGCAGTATTGTACAAGCCGCTGTGGGCCCTGGTCAAAAGTACCGCACTATGAAGGGAATAGGGTTAAGATTTGGGACGTAGCCTGTATATTCATTCGATTGCTTTCTCCTTTCTGCATTAACGGTCTCCGTTTGCATCTCATCAGTCTGCAGCACACGGCCACACACCCTTAGAAGCACCTGTCAATTATGCAACCAGAGCTCAACGGAGGGATGTAGGGAGAGAGGGAGGGGACTGCATGGCAGAAAAGAAGAAGAAGAAGCAGCAGCTATAGCTAGGAGCCGGTCGGTCGGTCGGTCTGCTAGCTAGGAGCCGGTCGGTCTGCTAGCTAGGAGCCGGTCGGTCGGTCGGTCTGCTAGCTAGGAGCCGGTCGGTCGGTCGGTCTGCTAGCTAGGAGCCGGTCGGTCGGTCGGTCTGCTAGCTAGTGAACAATCATAATATACCCCCTCCTCCACCTCCAACCTTTATGGACAATCATCTTAGAACATGTTATAAAGCAGCATAGCAGTGTTGGGACAGAGACACAGAGAGACAGAGAGAGACAGAGAGAGAGAGAGAGAGAGAGAGAGAGAGAGACAGAGAGAGACAGAGAGAGAGAGACAGAGAGACAGAGAGAGAGAGAGACAGAGAGAGAGAGAGAGAGAGACACAGAGAGAGAGAGAGAGAGAGAGAGAGAGAGAGACACAGAGAGAGAGAGAGAGACACAGAGAGAGAGAGAGAGAGAGAGAGAGAGAGAGAGAGAGAGAGAGAGAGAGAGAGAGAGAGAGAGAGAGAGAGAGAGAGAGAGAGAGAGAGAGAGTGTGTGTTACTATCCTCGGAAATCCCCAAAAGTCCCCACAAGGTTAGTAAAACAAGGAAAGTTCTCCCTCATGAGAATAATTCCCACGTCCCCATGAGAGGACAAAGGCTATTTTAAGCTTAGGGGTTATGGTTAGAATTCGGGTTAGGGATAGGTTTAGGGGTTCGAGGTTAAGGTTAAGTTTAGGGTTAGGGAAAATAGGATTTTGAATGGAAATACATTGTTGGTCCCCACAATGAGAGTGAAACATATGCTGTGTGTGTCATTCAACAGAATCTGTACGATCTGAAGCTTGTTCTGAATTAGTCTAAAAACAAAATGCATGGTATTTCCATCCTAAACCCTAAACCACGTCATTACTACCTTGGAAGGACATTCTACAGAGCAAAACATAGAAATATCTGGGAGTTTGGGT
>NW_028163246.1:7500-31754 GCF_964263955.1 Coregonus lavaretus | reverse complement strand
AGAGAGAGAAGACAGGGAGTAGATATAGAGAGAGAGAGAGGAGAGAGAGAGAGAGGAGGAGGAGAGAGAGAGACAGAGAGAGAGAGAGAGAGAGAGAGAGAGAGAGAGAGAGAGAGAGAGAGAGAGAGAGAGAGAGAGAGAGAGAGAGAGAGAGAGAGAGAGAGAGAGAGAGAGAGAGAGAGAGAGAGAGAGAGAGAGAGGAGAGAGAGAGAAGAGAGAGAGAAGATGGAGATAAGGGGAGAGAGATGAACAGAGAGGAGTGAGAGAGTAAAAAGAGGCAGTACATAACAACCCATTGAAGATAGATAACAACCCATTGAAGATTGATAACAACCCATTGAAGATAGATAACAACCCTTTGAAGGTAGATAACAACCCTTTGAAGATAGACAACAACCCATTGAAGATAGATAACAACCCATTGAAATTGACCAGAAATGAATGGATTTCACCACGATTCAAAATACCCTTATCAGGTCCTTACATGTGGTGCTTTGCCAAATGTGTCATAACCCCTTTCTATCCTCTATATGGCGTATTTTCTTACAAATGATTTGTGCAGCATCTATGAAGGCATTATAAAGAGTTTATTGAGGCTTCATAAGGCTCCATTAAAGTTATTCTGCAGGATTGGTCCTCTGACTGGGTGAATTTATGATGACCACACAGCCTCATTGATCTACTAATCTGAGAGGAGTGGGGAGCTGAAAGATTCTCATTTAGTTAAAATCATTGCCCATGTTATAAGATGGATAGAGCTTTAGGCAGGGAGAGGAAAGAGGGGGTTGGGTTGGGGTGGGGGGGCCGTTCAAAATGAGTTTGTGAAGATCCAGCTGAAATAGATGTGCTATTGGTCACACACAGTGGAATCTTGGACACACACATACATATAATACACATACACTCATATATGCACACACACACATGCACTCCATACACACATCACACACTGGAATCCTGGACACACACACACACACACACACACTGCGGAGGTGGGAGCCGCCCTGCTCTACTCTTCCCGCAGAGGGAAGTCTTCACTGGGATCAATAGTGCTTGGTGAGTGATGTATCGACGAGGCGGGGTGGGGGAGAGATGAGTTCAATATGCTTCAATTTACCCTCACTTGCTTTAATTACTTCCACCATATCGCCTAGGAGTTTGAAGAGAGGGGGAGAGAGAGAGAGAGTGTGTGTGTGTTATAAGAGAGGGAGTGTGTGTGTGTGTGTGTGTGTGTGTGTGTGTGTGTGTGTGTGTGTGTGTGTGTGTGTGTGTGTTATAAGAGAGGGAGAGTGTGCCTTCCTATCCTCCCTATATTGCTAGGGTAATCCCCCGCTGTCTTTCCCATAGGCCTGGGGCTAGTAGTATCACTACCAGTATTCACAAATGTTTGTTGTACCGTTGCGTCACAGCTCGGCTGTTTAATAATTCACCGTGCATATTATTACTGATGAAGGCTGTTGGTGTTTTATGTCTTTATCATTAGAGATATTATTGTGGGATTGAAGATAAGGGAGCTGTTGGAATGAGATATTAGGTGAATTTAGGAGGTCAACGATGGCACAATTATCATACTGATTTGAGTGCAAACGACTAGAAATTATTGGGCAGTGAGATGAGGATGAAAGTAAATTTTAGAGGCTGACAAGCAGTAAAATTGAGCCTTGTGAATGTCCTGCTCTCTCTCTCTCTCTCTCTCTCTCTCTCTCTCGCTCTCTCTCTCCCTCCCCTCTCTCTCCCTCTCTCCCCTCTCTCTCCCTCTCTCCCTCTCTCCAGCTCTCCCTCTCCTTCTCCCTCCCCTATCTCTCCCTCTGTCTCTTCTCTGTCTGATAAAGTAATAGATGTCTCTCTTCCTATTAAGAATTTAACAGAACATTTGGGACTGAAGCCATAGCATTGACATGGTCCCATGTTCAAATTAGTTTCTACAACGAGGCTACACACACACACACTTTACACACACAGTCCTCTGGGGAACGGTTTGTCAGTCACTTCTCCTCCTTCTGCTTAATCTCTCTATTTAGACACATAAAAGGCACGTTAAGAGTCGATTTAGTTGCCGGTGTGTGAAGAAATGTCTGTCTTTAATGCTGAGCAACACGACGCAACAACTGTTCTTGTAATCTTGAACACAGCGCATATGCCAAACGATTATTATCGTGTGTGTGTTCACTGAGGCTGCTCGGAACACCTGGTACCAGGGAACTGTTTATCTAAAGCTTGTGTAAGTTAGGAAAGCAGCCAGGAAGGTACAACTGGCAGCTTTAAATGAGTGTAAAATGAGCTCTGTCAAATAGAAGTTCGACCCTAACGTTACCTTCTTAATGAGGAAGTAAAGGGTCATATGTCCAATTTATTCTCGCCTATCGTTTTACCTTCATCCTGTCTTTTGTCAGTATCTCTCTTTTTTTCATTTTCTTTTATCCCTCCATTTCTCTCTCTTGCTATGGTAGCGTGGCCGTGCAGGTGCGTGGTGGGAAACCTTGGGCTTGAGAAGTCACCGGGAAAACTCACTTTCAACATCCACACAGCAGTGGGAAATAGTTAGCCTACGTGATTATTCCACTTGATTTGGGTTTCCCCTATTTCCTCTGTTGGTGTGAAAGTGTGTTTTGATCCTTTGTACCTGACTTCACCCGTGATTTACCTCATCATGCATTGGTCATGGTCGTCACCTTGTCTGCGTCCCAAATGACACCCCATTCCCTTTATAATGCACTACTTTAGACCAGAAACCTATGGGCCCTCGCCAAAAGGGGCCCTCGCCAAAAGGGGGCCCTCGCCAAAAGGAATAGGATCCCATTTGGGACACAGATCATGGTTCTCCCCTCCCTAGGTCTAATTCGTGGTTGTATATAATGACATTTTGGTTTTGGGGGTTTGAGGGTAAAAACAGTGATTATGCAGCTACTTGACATGGCCTCTTTCCTCCACGTTCTAGTTCTGAACATGCCATGCTGCTTTTCAGCAGTAACGCCAGAGGCAGAGATGTAGTATGTAGGTGTAGCCTTTGATTAGTCATTCTCTCACACTGGATTCTGTTTAGGGCAGAGTTGATTCCGGAGTGTATTTAAACTTAGAATATGTCCGACATCTTGACGTTTTTAGTATTTTGGTACCAGCCCCAACCTCACCCCACCTGACCCACTATCATCTATAGAGCAGACAAAGAGAGTGGAGATCAGAGGTGTGTGTGTGTGTGCGTGGTGCGTGCTTCCGTGTGTGTGTGTGCGTGCTTCTGTGTGTGTGTGTGTGTACATGCTTTGACGAGTGTAGGAGGAACACCTGTGCGGTCTGCTTTAGCTGCAGATATGGAGGGAGAGATCACTGACTTCCACACCTGCCTGGGAAGAACAACCCACACAATGGAATATGGGGATGTTTCTATTCCAACATGAACGTCATGACATGGCAGGCTCTGATGTTTCTCTCTGTCTCTCTCTTTCATTCCATCTGCATCCAAGCGTGCATGCTGCACACACACACACACACACACACACACACTGCACAGACAAACAAATTCACCAACACCCTTGGAGAATGCTTTGTGTTTCCTTTAAGGACATGTCTCAGAGCTGCATCACTTCTAGAGAACAACCTGGACCATACAGGTAACACAGACATGGACTATAGTTCACTCCTCTCCCAGATCCTCTGGTGGTTGGTGGTTGGTTGTCGAGAGGTGTGATTCTTTCTTCAGGGAAGGGAAAACCCCACTTAGAGTACAGACAGACACACAGACACACATACACACAGACAGACAGACAGACACACAGACACACACACAGACATGCACACAGACAGACAGACACACAGACAGACAGACAAACACACAGACAGACAGACAGACAGACAGACAGACAGACAAACAAACACACAGACACACAGACAGACAGACAGACAGACAGACAGACAGACAGACAGACAGACAGACAGACAAACAAACACACAGACACACAGACAGACAGACAAACACACAGACAGACACACACACACACACACACACACACACACACAGACAGACAGACAGACACACAGACAGACACACACACACACACACACACATACACAGACAGACAGACAGACAGACAGACAGACAGACAGACAGACAGACAGACAGACAGACAGACAGACAGACAGACAGACAGACAGACAGACAGACAGACAGACAGACAGACAGACAGACAGACAGACAGACAGACAGACAGACAGACAGTAAGAGAGAGAGAGAGAGAACCACACGCAGCAGCAGCAGCAGTCAGATGCTCCCAGTCAGGAGAACCCCTGGCTCACCATCACAGAGATTCAGAGATCACACATAGGTGGCTATACACACTCACACACACACAAATAGACACACACACATACACACATAGACACATAGACACACACACACACACACACATGCACACACAGGTACATCAAATACTGTACCTTACACTCACATTTCTCTTTCTCCCCCCTAAAAAATATCTTCAAAGACCTGTCTACACAGAGAACACAACCATGACCGACATACACAACTTTTTGTTCCCCCCTCACAAACCCACCTGTTTTGGGATGGTTTTAAGTCCTAACCCTCTCTCTCTCTCATCTCAATGCTGGTACTCAGACACCATTCCCTCTCAATTCTCTAACACTACACCCCTATCAAGGTGGGATTATTTTGGAAAAGGTGCGTTCAATACACCTGAACCTGTGTCCTTTGACAAGACACATTGTATCAATGTGGCTGCCGCATGCTCTTGAACCAAGACAAACGGGGCTGACACGGGGCCAACACACACACACACACACACAGGAGGATGAATCACAAAGAGGATCTGCCGCCCCGTAACTAGAATAAAGGACTGAAACACTGAGCGCCTTGCGTTGCCAGCCAGTGTCTGTCATAGGAAGGAAGGAGGGAGTGGGACTGTCTATCTGGATGACTTCATGCTTTTCTTTCCCTCCGTGCTGCTCCCGCGTTCCTCCCTTCATTCCTGGAGGGATAGGTGTTTACTGTGGCACAGTGCAGTGCCCCACCAAGCACAAGTAGGGTACGTCTCAAATGGCACCCTATTCCCTGTATAGTGCACTACTTTTGACCAGAGTCCACGTGTGTTCAAGCTGAATCTCATGTGACACCCTATTCCCCTTATAGTTAACACATTTCTTTACAAGCGAATAGTGTGGGTTCTAGTCAAAAGAAGTGCACACTATATGACGTGTGGTCTCTAGTCAAAAGAAGTGCACTAGATAGGGACTAGGGTGCCATTTGAGACTGTCTGTGTCTGTCTCACATCTCTCTAGGACGGCGGTCAGAGCTGCCACATGAGAGAGCTGCTGGGTAAGGAAGTGACTTTGAGGTCGTATTGTTTGGAGCGGAGGTGAACGGATCGCTCAGAGCAGGTGTCACCCTCAAAGACAAATTATTCTAGACCCAAGGGAAAGACATAGACATAGAGACAGTACAGGGTTGAGGACAGAGAGAAGTGGGGGGATGAATTATCTTAGATACTTTCTATTTTCAAAGGAAGTGATTTTAAAGCATAACTGTAACAGTATACTTTCCATGTATGTCATTTTAACATCTCTGAGAAGTAAACGCTAAACTTAACGCATGTGATAACTTAATAACCTCTCAATAACCAGTAAGAGGTAATATTCTCTTGTTTTTCCAGTCTGAAACATGCAATACATAAACGTATATACATTGCCTATATATTTAACATGTCAGCTTAAGTGACATATATGTTAAATGTCACTTTTTACATAATATAATTGTAATTAGACCATGTTTCAGTATTACTGTATGTTATTGTATTTGTATGAAGAAGACAGACCAGTGTATCTGAAGTGTTAACAGGTTTATTCCTCACTGGAACCCAGTGGAACTCTGGCTCTTTCGATGACATAAGAGAAACATGGACGCCCCCGATGATGACAAGCTCGGGAACCGTGACAACGCGGCCTTACACAAACCATTGTCTAAATAAAAACTCATAGGAAAATACTTTCTTCAGTCAGTTTGAAAGGACACGTCAAATGCAGTACTTTACACAGTGGCACAAAATAAATCTCTGATGGCTTCTTTTTAATATCTTATGTATACCTGTAAAAAATATATTCTTAAAATAAATAAATATATAAAATAAATATATGTCCCAGAAAAATGCATAAATAAAAAAACAGAAACAGGTTAAGGTTCTTTTTTGTAAGTCTTTTTTTTTTCTCGTCCATGCTCGCGTCAGGGAATAGAATGCAGTAACAAAAGGTAGAGAACAGAATTCCTTCACAAGTCTTCTAGAGTGTTTCGTCAAAACAGTCCACCTTGGGGTACCACAGAAGAGCACAAAGTCTACACTCCGCTGGAGGACCATCCACTCTTCTTCTCCTACTCCCATTTCACTACAGTCAGATTGACCAATCAGAATCTCAAAAGCCACTCAGGGGGTGGTGAAGAAGAACCATCCGGAAAGATGACATCAGCAGCTCTGGAGGTGATCCTTTCACCTTACAACACGACGCCCAAAACAAAGATGGCCACCGGGCCTGCCCCCTGGCCAAAAAGCCCCTATTAAACACCTGTACTCCTTTCTCCTGGGGTTGCAACGGCCTTGACCCATTTTGGGGGACGGAGGGTTGTTGCGGACCCCAGACCCCAAGGCCTGGCTCCACACATCTTTGCTATCCATCCCACAGCCCCCAAGTGACCTGTCCTCCATTTTGTTTCCATAGGAAGCCATAGGGAGACCGAAGATATGCAGACCCTTCATAGGAGAGTGCTGAGAGTCATGTTGCAGTGTGCTGGGTAAGTAGCGACGCAGGGACCGACACACTCCCACCGGGTCTCAGCTGTGGCCCAGGACCTCTTTGTAGAGTTCGGGTACCCGGTCGGGATCCACGGGCCTGGGCAGGAAGTGGGTGAAGCGCTGGTGTCGCCGGGAGCGGGTGCCGTCCCTGGACGTGCCGTCCTTGTTGAGTGCCACGAAGTAGTGCGCTCCCCGGTCACCGTGTCTGTAGAGGTTGGATGAGTACGTGTTGTACCAGTTCTCCTCAAACTGCTCCCGGAAGACACACTCGGCTGTCAGCTTCTCCTAGAGAGAGAGAGAGAGAGAGAAGGAGAGAGAGGTGATTAGTGAAATCTTACACAACAGAGCAGTGTCATCTCAGTGTCGATGCTCACACGCACATACACATTTCCTTGCAGAACAAAATGTGTGCCACCTGCTGGTTGGTCATATCTTATCACGCTCCCTGATTAACACGACAATAGAGGAGGCAGAGGAATTCTCTCTTTCAGATGATGCTGAATAGTAACCTCTGTTATCACCTCCTACACAGAGATGCCCATGAGAATGGAGAAGCAGCACTGAATACAAGACATATCACATGTAGCCTACAGTATAGCAGTCTATGTAGGCATTATGAAGGGTATATGTAGGCAGCATGTAGGCTATATATATATATGCTAATGTATATACTTACAGAGCCATAGAGGTCTCCCTTGCTGTTCATGCCCAGGTATAATCCACTGTCCACCCCACGGATGCTCACCATCCCCACAGCCAAGCTGATGAACTCCAAAATACCTGCAAATCAAACCAGCAGGACACCATTAGATTAACATCAGATATTATGAGTTAGGAAATGTCACAAGTCATAAGGTCATGAGTTCAGCCAGTCATTGAAGGATATATCATTAAATGCTTAATACTGAATTCATACTCTTATGTCTATAATGGAAGCTGTTATCGGTAGGTTTTATTTGCTATCTTGCTGATAAGAAGGTCAGTCAGGAAAGGTAAAGAAATTCTGCCAATCTAATCTCCATTGAGGAAATGAGTTGTGTTGCAATATGTGCGAACATAATGTATTATGTGGTGTCTGGAATAGTAACTATGGTACAAAAACACATGCACACATTATAGATTAGACAGGATGCAATAGGTAGATGTGTTCATAATCATAACAATATAATGTTCATAATATAAATAGAATTAGTCTATTTATAATCATATTCATAATACTAAGAATAACAATGATAATTATAGTCCTTATACTACTGCCATAACTGTATAATAACTGCATTGTTGCGCCGAAATATTTTCTGATGCCTTACCAAATCTGCTGTGGTCTTTCCTGGTGCCTTGCACTGTGCCATCGGGCAGGATCTCGAGGTGGAAACCGGTCCTGCAGTACAGCTGCCTCCTCCGTAGAATCCCCTTCAGATGCGTCAGATCAGACGGCGTGCTCCGCGACAACCTCTCGGCGGACACCAGGTGCTCGCTCATCAGTCCGGTGGTGTCCCCCGCGGGCGTCAGGACAAAATGCGATCCGTGTCCGAAGCTATCCAGGCCGTGCAAGGAAAAGGTACCCACCTCGCCCACTGCCCCCATTACAAAAACGATTGAAACGAGAAACAACCGCCCCGCAAGCTTCACAACCAGCCGCCTTGAACGGGGTAGAAAAGTTAATGTGCTGTGCTCCTGAAAGAGGGATCCTCCTGAGTGAATGTGTGTTTTTGCGCAGTCACCAAATGCGTTTTTTCTCTCTCTTGCAAGTGCGCGTTTTATTTACATCCGCATATTATCCGTTTATCCTCAGCTCAGCACATGCTCTCCTCTCTCGACCTCGGGCTACTCCCCTTTGCTCCGTTCGTTCGGGTTTTCCTCCCGTCTCAGTCGTTGATGCGGTTACAGGGAGAGTGCTCAGCTCGTGCTCACTGCGTGCTACAAATGAAGAGTGCGAGCTTGAGAGGAGCGCCACTTTAAATATATTCCGTATGTAAATTCCGGCTTGCCGTATGCTAATTTTGCGCTTTATAGATTTCTTTTTTAAACATAACTCCTTGATCCTTGACTGTACTCACACCTTTGATGTTCAGTTTAATCTGCATCGCCGATTATCATCGTCCCATAGATGGATTATGAAAAGTACTGTAAGCGATTAGAAAGGAAAACAGTGAAAAAGAAGTCAATGAGAGTTGATCCTTTAATAAAACGCCGTGTGAATCAAGGTTGTTTTCTCTATGGTGTCGCAGGGGAATGCGCAGTAGCCTACCTACAGAACACTACGGCTTTCCTGGCTGGCTCCAAATGGTTTGGTGCACTAGGCGAGTGCAGCCAGTGAAGAGGTGTGTGTGTGTGTGTGTGTCAAAGACGTATGGCAGGTGGAGATGCAATGGATGGGAGGGAGGGGAAAACAGAACAAGAGTAGGGGATGTTTTGAGTTGAGAACTGCACTGAGTGTCAGGAGTGTTATATGTTCTCCGTAAATAAATACCCTGCAGCAGTGTGTGTTAAGGGGGTGTGTTTGTGTTTCAATTGTGTGTGTTTGCGTGCGTGCGAGCACGTGTCCATATAGTAGATAATTACTATCATCCTAAACGCTTTATAACCCTACGGCTCGAGTGACTCAGGTGCAGTCATTTGCTGCTGGGGGTGAGAGAAAAACTTCCCCTTCTTTCGCGTCATTTTCGCGCACAGATGTTGATTTATTGCCGCACTTGTTTTATGTAATCCAGTGGCTGTTCCACGGCGCGTTTAGAAACAGACCCTAATAACCCGCCGCACATCTGTGCAAACGGCATCACTTGACTGTAAATCCTCCACTGATCTCCTGGCCTCTTTGAACACGCTCTTCTTAATTGTGGTCTTAAAGAGGCTAGGAATCAAAGACCAGAGCGATCAAAGTTGAGAGATCTTGTAAGGGGACCAACAACAGTCAGGGGGAACTTGGAAGATAGAAACCTGTTTGAACCTAGAGCTTCAAAATACCCAGCTAGGCCTAGGCTACTTGCCACCGTCACCGAGAGTTCCCCCAGAAAAACAACCCAATAGTTCAAGCCCCTTTGCCTATATTATAAACGTTTACAAATAGCCTGTTGTGTAGGCAGTGAATTACACTATCCCTATGTAGACTGTTGTATTGGATTGATGTTGGGCATGGGACAATATGGTAGCCTACCAGCGCATGAAATAGTTCAAGCCACTTTGTCCATATTAGCGATCCTACATTTACAGATAGCCTCCAGTGTATAGGCCTATGCCCTAACATGTATTGCATTGAATTGATTCTAGCATGGGATAATAGGGTACAGGGGAGGCAGCCAATGACCTGAGTCTAACTGATAGGGTACAAGGCAGCAGCGCATGCATTGCATCTGCCTGGCCATGGGAATCGACTGGTTGCAAATGACCTAGTGACCATTTCCTCACATAGGTGATTCATCAGGATCTCTCTCCGGGGACCTTTCTCTCCCTGTTGGCTTCCCAGGGCTCATTAGTATTTATGATTTCCCAAAAAATACCTTGAAACAAAATCGATGCGCGCGGCGCAGAAGCGATCAATCCATATGCGCGCGCGGATCGATGCGCCACAATGAAGACGTCAATTACATGCCAAATTTCGTGATGACATTGGCATTAGATGAATTGTTTCCAGGGTCACATTGAAAGATCTCCCCACTGCACATTGTGGAGCTCCGTGCAGAGTAAATGCAGTGTTGTTTGATCTGTTTTTTTTTTTTTTTTTGTAAATGGGAGTGGGGAGAAAACCACACAGGCCTTTGCATGACCAGGTGGTAGGCATCAAAGGCAACTTGAACAACCCATCGGCTTAACGTTGATATATAAAGCATTAGGCTATAGCCTATGTAGTAAGTCAAATGCAGCAATCTTTGTTCTCTTAATATCTGTCTTACTTCGAAACTGCCTTGATCCAGCTGTAAGAAGTTCTTGTGTAACATTATGATGAAACAACATGATCATGATTTGCAATAAAGTACATTTTCTACAAAAAGTACAACTTTTCTTAAAACATTGCCCCAACACTCGGGACCATATAATAGCCAACAGAGAAACGTGGACATTGTTAAACAAGTGACTTATTACTAGCCTACATTATGTTTTATTTGCAGTCATTCGTGTTTGAATAGGGCTTGTCAAAATTTGCATAGGTACTGATTCTCCTGAATGGAAAAATATTGGCTTCTAATTAGAATAGTAACACAACTATGTATATAATTCACCTAGATTCAGAAATAAGCGCCTTATGCTGCCCCAAACCCTTTGGAGCATCAAATCCATCTGTCTTGGATGCTGGTTCAAAGCCGGACTTCGGTCAGAGCCGCAGCATCCAAAACTCGGGTGAAGCGGAGTGAGAATATGATCCACATCTCGCGAGGAGTGAGAATACGTTTCTCCTGCAATACTCTCATCATAGCAACAACAATGGCCGCTTTTCGCAGACTGGCTTCAATCGTAAACAGGTTAAATGTCTGGTCCGCTCCGAGAAACGAGCTCCTCGGCGCTCAGACGACTACCGGAGGGAGGACACGGAGATGCCTCGCTGTTGGGATGTGTCTCGCAACCGGGGGAGCGGTGGCATTTTATTTTTACAACGACATGTACAGTCAAAGATGCAGGAAGAGGATGGGATATAGCTTCAGTGGCCGCGACCTGCTCCCTTCCCTTTCCGCTGTAGCAGCACAGCAAAAGGTATAGGCCACTATTTCACGCTATGTGCTATGACAAGATAGTCTATGAAAAATGCCACGCAGCGAGTACTGTTGTCCCCGAAAAGTATTCGTATGTTTACAGAATATAAACTCGCTGTCAAAGACATTCTGTCATGAATGTGTTATAGCCTGAGTGAGTGAGAGTGGTCAGAGAATCCGAGAAGCGCAGCGCCTATTTCAAAGTGTTTTAGGATTATGTTCTTCCTTTTAAATTTAATTTGGAAACCACAGACTCATGACTAGCCTAGTAGGCTACTAGTTACATTTTCCCTGAGTGGATAAATTGGGTCATTTCTCGACTGAACAACGGAAACATTTGGCACATTATTTCAAGAGATGATAACGAGGCACACTGAAGAAGGAAGGGCGCTCTCCGCTCGAGAGAGTGCTGAAATGACACGCGCGCGCCCCTTTGAGGTAGTTACCGCAAAGGAGGCTTCACTGCCCAACGACTGTTCTTACACTTCCTAACAAAATAATACAATTGGATTTCTTTCTGAATTGTATTATAAACAAATGCTCTTTATTTCTTATCCCATGGCCAACTTAATTGGTAATGGAAAATACATGTAAACAACCAATAATTTCAAATCATCTCCACTTTTGTCAGGAGATCATATTTTAGTTGTCACGGTCTGGATGACTCTGTTAGGATATTTTTTTACATTCCCTTATATGGGCAGGCATGCTTGGTTTGTACTCAAAACAACATTTTATATTGCAGTTCGAAGAGCTTTTGATTGAATTCTCTTAACTTTTATTTGATTACTTAAACATGCATCTTAGGCTACAGACATATGCCTTTTACTGATTTCTGTGTAGGCCTGATTCTGTTTGACAAGGCACTGACGGGTAAATTGGGGTAAATTCCCATTGGAGACATTGACATTTACTGCTAGAAATGCATGACACAGTGTGATGGAATGGTTTGAATCATGGACGTGTTTATTCATTTATCAGGAATATGCTAGAATTGAAAGTTTGAAGATTTTAAAGCAAATGTAGTAGCGGATTAAGTTATTTCTACATCAATCAGAGTTAGAAGGCTGGGGGGGGGGCGGGGTCAAACCAGGAAGTGACTTCTTCTTCTACTCTTCTCTGGGGAAATTTCCTTCCATTTCTCTCCATTCAATTAATGCCTTTGTAAAAAAAAAATTGCTTAACACAATCTCCTCATGAAAGCTTTATGAATGAATCTGTATGCAAATTGGGCTCTAGCGGAAAGCAGAAAACCTCTGTGCGTCGTTTCCTCCCGTCAGGCACGGCAGAGTTAGTCCTATATTTATACCCATTTCTAATTACAACCCAAGAAGTCGGTTTGTTTCTTTGCGCAGTGGCACTTAGCTGTATTTTAATCAGGCAAGCTGTCTTTCCCTCAATGCCTTGTGTGAAAGAACCAGAGGTGGATCTAATTATAGACGGAGAGATCCACATAAAGATGCCGCTAAGAATACATTCAAAGCAAGGACACGGTAGTGGTTCAGCTGGCATCTTCAAGAAGACCGGGTGTGAGCAGTATTGTCTCTCTAGAAGAGCTACTATTCTGTTCAACAGCAAGGCTGTTGTTGAGACTTTCTCCCTAGTAGCCCATTGATTGTAGGATGGCTTGGTCTCGCCAAGTAGATTGTGATATTGGATTTTCTCTATTACAGCGCTGATAGAAGGATGGAGAGAAGGAGAGAGGGTGCAAGAGAGAAAGGAAGAGGGATAGGGTAGTAGAGAAAGGGGTTTAGCTGGCATCTCCGAGAGACAGTGAGAGGAGTAGTATCAATATTGTCTTTCTAGAGGAGCTGTGTGCTTCTGGCTACTGGTTAGAGTATTGATTGGAGGGCGGTTTGCCAGGTGGAGGGTGATATTTGATTTCTCTGTTACAGCTCTGATAGAGAAGGAGGGAGAGAGAGACAGGAAGAGAGAGAGAGAGAATCGTTGAGAAAGAAAGGCTTGTTTTTATTTCTTCACCCTTAGGCCCAGGAGGAAAGATATTACAGTACGGTGTCAAAATGCTCAAGTCCACAATGCATTGCATTGAAAATGTCCCTAAGCAAAACCAACCAGTTTGTTTGTTTGTTTGTGTGTTGCCAGGCACAGCCATTTGACTTTGAGGAAGGGGACGTGTACATGTCGTCCCACGAGCAGCGCTTCCGTCTGTTCAGCTCAGTGGAATATGAGGGACAGCTTTACATGACTCCGCAGAACTTCATCGAGTCCGTCACCATGAGCGAGCCCCGAAGTATGTACTACTAGGACACAGTTACCATATTTATGATGCAATCTTGGGAAACCGACCCTCCATCTTGGCTCCAAAAGTTCCATGATTATTTCTAACCTGGAATATATTTTAGCAACCTTCCAGATCCAAAATGGTGCCCATTAGAAAATAATAGTTTCACTCACTCTATGCAGTTCATATCTATCCCCCACCACCTCATTAAGTGAAATTACTTTTTATCTGTTATGTTTTGTCAGCTATAATGTTCTGCATGGCTTAAATAGAGCTGCATATAGAGAGCAGGGCCCATATCCACAAAGTATCTCAGAGTAGGAGTGCTGATCTAGGATGTGTTCCCCTCTGTCCATATAATCTTATTCATTATGATCTAAAAGGCTAACTGATCCCAGATCAGCAGTCCTATTTTAAGATGCTTTGTGGATATGGGCCTTAAATGATTTCTTTGCCAACAAATTCAGTAAAAAAATACAAATGTTCAGTTTTCTATTAATAAACCCCCATTGAATATAATCATATAATCATCCTGACAAAGAAGCAGATTGAGAGTTGAATGAATTTCCACAAACCCTAGAAAGCTGACATTTAAATCCAGAGAGCCCTTTCAGAGATTTGAAGTTCAATGTCATTAACATGTACTACTCTGACTCCACACACACACACACACACACACACACACACACACACACACACACACACACACACACACACACACACACACACACACACACACACACACACACACACACACACACACACACACACACACACACACTCACCACTAACTCCCTGTATAAGCCAGCTACCCCGACTCGGCAGCGCTACATAGCACTGGTTGCTATGAGAGAGAGAGAGAAGACACTCACAGCCCAGTGAGGATCTCAGTGTGAATGGCCCGTGGTTTCTTTTCTCCTTCTGCCAGTCTAATGCCTCTGTTTTGGGAGGTTTCTTAACAGATAGCTCGTAGCCGGTGGACCTCAGAAGATACAGGCGTGTGTAACATTGTTTAGTCTGATGGTTAATGTTAGTCTGAGGAGAATTCCCCCTGTCGCACAGCACACAGGCCAGACTCCAGACTGAGAATGGGAATAGATGGGGCTTTTAAAGGGTATGTGTGTGTGTGTGTGTGTCATAGGCCATCTAATGCATCCTTTGAGGTTGAATTATACCACCCCTTTATAAAGGCCAAAACAAATCTGCACTTTTAGAACATTGCCCCAGACAGACACAGTGCTACAGTACAAAGCTAAGCACAGGGCACTTTATGGCATTGTAATAGGTCTATGGTGACAGTGTATGGATGGATTATTATGACTACGGAGCCCCTCATACTGATGTTATCTGATCCAGCCCACCCACACACTGTTATACTCTCTCTCTCTCTCTCT
This sequence comes from Coregonus lavaretus, assembly GCF_964263955.1. NCBI lineage: Eukaryota > Metazoa > Chordata > Actinopteri > Salmoniformes > Salmonidae > Coregonus > Coregonus lavaretus. The sequence continues at coordinate 16,639 of NW_028163246.1, read as the reverse complement.
CTCTCTCTCTCTCTCTCTCTCTCTCTCTCTCTCTCTCTCTCTCTCTCTCTCTCTCTCTCTCTCACACACACACTTTCTCTCTCTATCTCCATCTCTCTCTCTCTCTCTTTCTCTCTCTCCCTCTTTCCTCCAGACAAGAAGCCGTGGAGGTCCCTCACTAAACAGGTCTGAGAACAGTTAGTATTTTTGTTGATTAAGAGCTATGCTATAAAACTCCTGTTCCTGCCTATACTGTATATGTAATAAACTGTATATTCACATGGAATGTTTTAGGCAGGGCTAGTGATGATAAACTGTATATTCAGAACATATTGATATGGAATGTTTTAGGCAGGGCTAGTGATGATAAACTGTATATTCAGAACATATTGATATGGAATGTTTTAGGCAGGGCTAGTGATGATAAACTGTATATTCAGAACATATTGATATGGAATGTTTTAGGCAGGGCTAGTGATGATAAACTGTATATTCAGAACATATTGATATGGAATGTTTTAGGCAGGGCTAGTGATGATAAACTGTATATTCAGAACATATTGATATGGAATGTTTTAGGCAGGGCTAGTGATGATTAGCTGGGCAGTTAGCTGTAATACCGTACGTACACAGTATAGTCATCTTCCCTATTCGCTGCACTTATAGACACTTTACATTTTAGTCACTCAGCAGACACTCTTATCCAGAGCGACTTACAGGAGCAATTACGGTTAAGTGCCTTGCTCAAGGGCACATCGACAAATGTTTCACCTAGTCGGCTCGGGGATTCAAACCAGCGACCTTTGGGTTACTGGCCCAACGCTCTTAACCGCTAGGCTACCTGCTGCCCCACTGCCATAGTATTGCAGCAGCAATTGACTTGGAAGCATACTGTCGTATACACGCTACTACAGAGGGAGGATCTTAATTTGAGCCAGTTTGGTACAGCAGGAAAATTATTCTGCAGTAACAGGAAATGTGAATTATTATGTGGATTATAATTAATGGACATTTTTGTTGGGATTGATACATTTTTCGTAAGGGAAATTCTAATCAGAAATGTCTGTGTGGAAATTACAAACTTCAGAAGCCTTTTTAAACCTCAAAAACACTACAAGTTTTACATTTCCTGGATTTCAGGAAAGTTCTCCTGCGACAGGGTGATCAAATTAAGATCCTACATCTGTTCCTAACATGCAGCAACAGCATAGCATGTTTAGATGTTCTAGTCAGACAGTGACTCTTCTAAAGGTTAAAGTCATGACTCATGGGCTGCATCCCAAATGACACCCTATTCCCTCTTCCCTATATACCCTTTTCCCTATATAGTGCACTACTTTTGATCAGGGCCCATAGGGCTTTGGTCCAAAGTAGTAAACTATATAGGGAATATGGTGTCATTTTGGACTTGGCCATGGAGTGGTTGTGTGTCTGTGAAGACTCATAGCGTTGTCTCTGTTGACACCAGGAACTGGAGAAGATCTTGGTAGATACTCCAGCGGTGTGGCAGGGAACGTCCAAACTGTTCCGGAACCTACGGGAACGAGGTAGGGACTAAAGGAACGTTCTGTGTACCTCGCAATGGATTGTGTGTGTGTGTGACTGACTGACTTCACACACTTCCATATGGCAAAGTCACCTTGAGCTAGTACACACACACACACACACACACACACACACACACACACACACACACACACACACACACACACACGTACACTGATTAGCATGTTATCTGAGAGAGTAAGCAATTTCATATAGTTAAAGTCATGGAAAGTCATGTACAGTCCAGTCATAGCTACAGTCCTGTCATAGCTACAGACCTGTCATAGCTACAGTCCAGTCATAGCTACAGTCCTGTCATAGCTACAGCCCTGTCATAGCTACAGTCCAGTCATAGCTACAGTCCTGTCGTAGCTACAGTCCAGTCATAGCTACAGTCCAGTCGTAGCTACAGTCCAGTCATAGCTACAGTCCAGTCGTAGCTACAGCCCTGTCATAGCTACAGTCCTGTCATAGCTACAGTCCAGTCATAGCTACAGTCCAGTCATAGCTCCAGTCCTGTCATAGCTCCAGTCCAGTCATAGCTACAGTCCAGTCATAGCTACAGTCCTGTCATAGCTACAGCCCTGTCATAGCTACAGTCCAGTCATAGCTACAGTCCTGTCATAGCTACAGTCCAGTCATAGCTACAGTCCTGTCATAGCTACAGCCCTGTCGTAGCTACAGTCCAGTCGTAGCTACAGTCCAGTCGTAGCTACAGTCCTGTCATAGCTACAGTCCAGTCATAGCTACAGCCCTGTCATAGCTACAGTCCTGTCATAGCTACAGTCCAGTCGTAGCTACAGTCCTGTCGTAGCTACAGTCCTGTCGTAGCTACAGTCCTGTCATAGCTACAGTCCTGTCATAGCTACAGTCCTGTCGTAGCTACAGTCCAGTCATAGCTACAGTCCTGTCATAGCTCCAGCCCTGTCATAGCTACAGTCCAGTCATAGCTACAGTCCTGTCGTAGCTACAGTCCAGTCATAGCTACAGTCCAGTCGTAGCTACAGTCCAGTCATAGCTACAGTCCAGTCGTAGCTACAGCCCTGTCATAGCTACAGTCCTGTCATAGCTACAGTCCAGTCATAGCTACAGTCCAGTCATAGCTCCAGTCCTGTCATAGCTCCAGTCCAGTCATAGCTACAGTCCAGTCATAGCTACAGTCCTGTCATAGCTACAGCCCTGTCATAGCTACAGTCCAGTCATAGCTACAGTCCTGTCATAGCTACAGTCCAGTCATAGCTACAGTCCTGTCATAGCTACAGCCCTGTCATAGCTACAGTCCAGTCGTAGCTACAGTCCTGTCGTAGCTACAGTCCAGTCATAGCTACAGTCCAGTCGTAGCTACAGTCCAGTCATAGCTACAGTCCAGTCGTAGCTACAGTCCTGTCGTAGCTACAGTCCAGTCGTAGCTACAGTCCTGTCATAGCTACAGTCCAGTCATAGCTACAGTCCTGTCGTAGCTACAGTCCAGTCGTAGCTACAGTCCAGTCGTAGCTACAGTCCAGTCATAGCTACAGTCCAGTCGTAGCTACAGTCCAGTCGTAGCTACAGTCCTGTCATAGCTACAGTCCAGTCATAGCTACAGTCCTGTCGTAGCTACAGTCCAGTCATAGCTACAGTCCTGTCGTAGCTACAGTCCAGTCGTAGCTACAGTCCAGTCGTAGCTACAGTCCAGTCGTAGCTACAGTCCAGTCGTAGCTACAGTCCAGTCGTAGCTACAGTCCTGTCATAGCTACAGTCCTGTCATAGCTACAGTCCAGTCGTAGCTACAGTCCAGTCGTAGCTACAGTCCTGTCATAGCTACAGTCCAGTCATAGCTACAGTCCTGTCGTAGCTACAGTCCTGTCGTAGCTATAGTCCAGTCATAGCTACAGTCCTGTCATAGCTACAGTCCTGTCGTAGCTACAGTCCTGTCGTAGCTACAGTCCAGTCATAGCTACAGTCCTGTCATAGCTACAGTCCAGTCATAGCTACAGTCCTGTCATAGCTACAGTCCTGTTGTAGCTACAGTCCAGTCGTAGCTACAGTCCTGTCATAGCTACAGTCCTGTCATAGCTACAGTCCAGTCGTAGCTACAGTCCAGTCGTAGCTACAGTCCTGTCATAGCTACAGTCCAGTCATAGCTACAGTCCTGTCGTAGCTACAGTCCAGTCATAGCTACAGTCCTGTCGTAGCTACAGTCCAGTCGTAGCTACAGTCCAGTCGTAGCTACAGTCCAGTCGTAGCTACAGTCCAGTCGTAGCTACAGTCCTGTCATAGCTACAGTCCAGTCGTAGCTACAGTCCAGTCGTAGCTAAAGTCCTGTCATAGCTACAGTCCAGTCATAGCTACAGTCCTGTCGTAGCTACAGTCCTGTCGTAGCTATAGTCCAGTCATAGCTACAGTCCTGTCATAGCTACAGTCCTGTTGTAGCTACAGTCCTGTCGTAGCTACAGTCCAGTCATAGCTACAGTCCTGTCGTAGCTACAGTCCAGTCGTAGCTACAGTCCAGTCGTAGCTACAGTCCAGTCGTAGCTACAGTCCAGTCGTAGCTACAGTCCTGTCATAGCTACAGTCCTGTCATAGCTACAGTCCAGTCGTAGCTACAGTCCAGTCGTAGCTACAGTCCTGTCATAGCTACAGTCCAGTCATAGCTACAGTCCTGTCGTAGCTACAGTCCTGTCGTAGCTATAGTCCAGTCATAGCTACAGTCCTGTCATAGCTACAGTCCTGTCGTAGCTACAGTCCTGTCGTAGCTACAGTCCAGTCATAGCTACAGTCCTGTCATAGCTACAGTCCAGTCATAGCTACAGTCCTGTCATAGCTACAGTCCTGTTGTAGCTACAGTCCAGTCGTAGCTACAGTCCTGTCATAGCTACAGTCCTGTCATAGCTACAGTCCAGTCGTAGCTACAGTCCAGTCGTAGCTACAGTCCTGTCATAGCTACAGTCCAGTCGTAGCTACAGTCCTGTCGTAGCTACAGTCCAGTCATAGCTACAGTCCTGTCGTAGCTACAGTCCAGTCGTAGCTACAGTCCAGTCGTAGCTACAGTCCAGTCGTAGCTACAGTCCAGTCGTAGCTACAGTCCTGTCATAGCTACAGTCCAGTCGTAGCTACAGTCCAGTCGTAGCTACAGTCCTGTCATAGCTACAGTCCAGTCATAGCTACAGTCCTGTCGTAGCTACAGTCCTGTCGTAGCTATAGTCCAGTCATAGCTACAGTCCTGTCATAGCTACAGTCCTGTCGTAGCTACAGTCCTGTCGTAGCTACAGTCCAGTCATAGCTACAGTCCTGTCATAGCTACAGTCCAGTCATAGCTACAGTCCTGTCATAGCTACAGTCCAGTCATAGCTACAGTCCAGTCGTAGCTACAGTCCTGTCATAGCTACAGTCCTGTCGTAGCTACAGTCCTGTCGTAGCTACAGTCCTGTCATAGCTACAGTCCAGTCGTAGCTACAGTCCAGTCGTAGCTACAGTCCTGTCATAGCTACAGTCCAGTCATAGCTACAGTCCTGTCGTAGCTACAGTCCTGTCGTAGCTATAGTCCAGTCATAGCTACAGTCCTGTCATAGCTACAGTCCTGTGGTAGCTACAGTCCTGTCGTAGCTACAGTCCAGTCATAGCTACAGTCCTGTCATAGCTACAGTCCAGTCATAGCTACAGTCCTGTCATAGCTACAGTCCAGTCATAGCTACAGTCCAGTCGTAGCTACAGTCCTGTCATAGCTACAGTCCTGTCGTAGCTACAGTCCTGTCGTAGCTACAGTCCTGTCATAGCTACAGTCCTGTCATAGCTACAGTCCTGTCATAGCTCCAGTCCAGTCATAGCTACAGTCCAGTCATAGCTACATTCCAGTCGTAGTTACAGTCCTGTCATAGCTACAGTCCAGTCATAGCTACAGTCCTGTCATAGCTACAGCCCTGTCATAGCTACAGTCCAGTCATAGCTCCAGTCCAGTCATAGCTCCAGTCCTGTCATAGCTACAGTCCAGTCATAGCTACAGTCCTGTCATAGCTACAGTCCAGTCATAGCTACAGTCCAGTCATAGCTACAGTCCTGTCATAGCTACAGTCCAGTCATAGCTACAGTCCTTTCATAGCTACAGCCCTGTCATAGCTCCAGTCCAGTCATAGCTACAGTCCAGTCATAGCTACAGTCCTGTCATAGCTACAGTCCTGTCGTAGCTACAGTCCTGTCATAGCTCCAGTCCAGTTATAGCTCCAGTCCTGTCATAGCTACAGTCCAGTCGTAGCTACAGTCCAGTCATAGCTACAGTCCAGTCATAGCTACAGTCCAGTCATAGCTACAGTTTGTCTTGGTTTATCTAGTCCGGGCTGGATGACAGTGACAGTGTTGGGCTGTTGGCTATATGAAAAGTGTTGATGTATGATGCTTTAGCTCCAGGCTGTATGACAGTGACAGTGCTCCATGATGTCATTATGCTGCAGGCTGTATGACAGTGACAGTGCTACATGATGTCATAATGCTACAGGCTAAATGACAGTGACAGTGCTCCATGATGCCATAATGCTACAGGCTAAATGACAGTGACAGTGCTCCATGATGTCATAATGCTACAGGCTAAATGACAGTGACAGTGTTGCGGTGTGTCTAGGTGTAAAGGCTCTGGTCACAGTGTGGTTCCTCTAAGCCGATGCCGGTGCCACACGGTCCTCCCCTGTGGTCACCTTACGGTCGCCCTGGTAAACCCTAAAAATAGAACCACTCTCTCTGCTCCTCCCATGCCATCCTCTCATCCTATACTGTCCTCTCTTCTCATTCTCCTCTCTTCTCCACCTCTCCCCTCAGTTCCCTCTCCTCCTTTCCTTGTCGCTCTTCTGTTGCCCTCTCCCTCTCTTTCTTCATCCCTCCTCTTCTCTGTTTTCGTACTCCTTTCTCTCCTCTCCTTTGATTTCCCTCTTTAATTACTTTTTATTTTTATTTTTTACTGATCTATTTTTTGCTTAACATGTATTTTCCTTAAAACTGCATTGTTGGTTAAGGGCTTGTAAGTAAGCATTTCACTGTAAGGTCTACACCTGTTGTATTCGGCGCATGTGGCAAATAACATTTGATCGGATTTATGTTCCCCTCCCCTCTCTTCTCTTCTCCTCTGTCTTTCCCTCCCTCCCCTCTCTTCTCCTCATCTCCTCCTCTCTTTCCTTCTCTTCACCCTCTCCTCCATTCCTCCAAAAACATGCAGCAGCTCTCTTCCGACAGCAAAGCCTTCTGTCCTCCATCCATCGTCTCCAACATAAACATTTCAACAATGAAAATGAGTCATAAATTAATAAGACGTTTACTGTACCAAAGAGAGAGAGAGACACATACTGTACCACAGAGAGAGACACATACTGTACCACAGAGAGAGAGAGACACATACTGTACCACAGAGAGAGAGAGACACATACTGTACCACAGAGAGAGAGAGACACATACTGTACCACAGAGAGAGAGAGACACATACTGTACCACAGAGAGAGAGAGACACATACTGTACCACAGAGAGAAAGAGACACATACTGTACCACAGAGAGAGAGAGACACATACTGTACCACAGAGAGAGAGAGACACATACTGTACCACAGAGAGAGAGAGACACATACTGTACCACAGAGAGAGACACATACTGTACCACAGAGAGAGACACATACTGTACCACAGAGAGAGAGAGACACATACTGTACCACAGAGAGTAGAGACACATACTGTACCACAGAGAGAGAGAGACACATACTGTACCACAGAGAGAGAGAGACACATACTGTACCACAGAGAGAGCGAGAGAGAGACATACTGTACCACAGAGAGAGAGAGACACATACTGTACCACAGAGAGAGAGAGACACATACTGTACCCCAGAGAGAGAGAGAGACACATACTGTACCACAGAGAGAGAGAGACACATACTGTACCACAGAGAGAGAGAGACACATACTGTACCACAGAGAGTAGAGACACATACTGTACCACAGAGAGAGAGAGAGACACATACTGTACCACAGAGAGAGAGAGACACATACTGTACCACAGAGAGAGAGAGACACATACTGTACCACAGAGAGAGAGAGACACATACTGTACCACAGAGAGAGAGAGAGACACATACTGTACCACAGAGAGAGAGAGACACATACTGTACCACAGAGAGAGAGAGACACATACTGTACCACAGAGAGAGAGAGACACATACTGTACCACAGAGAGAGAGAGAGAGAGAGACACATACTGTACCACAGAGAGAGAGAGAGACACATACTGTACCACAGAGAGAGAGAGACACATACTGTACCACAGAGAGAGATAGACATACTGTACCACAGAGAGAGAGAGACACATACTGTACCACAGAGAGAGACACATACTGTACCACAGAGAGATAGACATACTGTACCACAGAGAGAGACACATACTGTACCACAGAGAGAGAGAGACACATACTGTACCACAGAGAGAGAGAGACACATACTGTACCACAGAGAGAGATAGACATACTGTACCACAGAGAGAGAGAGACACATACTGTACCACAGAGAGAGACACATACTGTACCACAGAGAGATAGACATACTGTACCACAGAGAGAGACACATACTGTACCACAGAGAGAGAGAGACACATACTGTACCACAGAGAGAGAGAGACACATACTGTTCAAGAGAGAGCGAAGGAGAGAAGCTGGGGCCCGGTCGCAATTAAAGCATTTGCTCGTGGAGCGCGTAACAGTGGAATCACACGGCTGTTGATTCCCCACGGTGATAATTATAACACGCTCAGCAGCCTGCCATACTGCCTTCCCCAACCAGGAAGCTAAATATAAACCTCACTCAATTATGGTCCTCTCCTCCCTCCCTCTACCCCTCTCTCTCTCCTCCCTCTACCCTCTATCCCTCTACCCCTCTCACTCTCCTCCCTCTCTCTACCCCTCTCTCTCTCCTCTCTCTACCCCTCTCTCTACCCTCTCCTCTCTCTACCCCTCTCTCTCTCCTCTCCTCTCTCAACCCCTTTCTCTCTCCTCTCCTCCCTCCCTCTACCCCTCTCTCTACCCCTCTCCTCTCTCTACCCCTCTCTCTCTCTCCTCTCCTCCTTCTACCCCTCTCTCTCTCCTCTCCTCTCTCCACCCCCTCTCTACCCCTCTCCTCTCTCTACCCCTCTCTCTCTCCTCTCCTCTCCTCTCTCTACCCCTCTCTCTCTCCTCTCCTCCCTCTACCCCTCTACCCCTCTACCCCTCTCTCTCTTCTCCTCTTCCTACCCCTCTCTCTCTCCTCTCCTCCTTCTACCCCTCTCTCTCTCCTCTCCTCTCTCCACCCCTCTCTCTACCCCTCTCCTCTCTCTACCCCTCTCCTCTCTCTACCCCTCTCTCTCTCCTCTCCTCTCCTCTCTCTACCCCTCTCTCTCTCTTCTCCTCTCCCTACCCCTCTCTCTCTCCTCTCTTCTCTCTACCCCTCTCTCTACCCTTCTCTCTCTCCTCTCCTCTCTCTACCTCTCTCTCTCTCCTCTCCTCCCTCTACCCCTCTACCCCCTGTGTTAACACCAGAGAGTTATATGCACACATTCATACACACATGCATACTCTCTCTCTTTCTCCTTCTCTCTCCCCCCTTCTCTGTTTCTCTCTATTTTTCTAACCCTCT
>NW_028163246.1:0-2500 GCF_964263955.1 Coregonus lavaretus | reverse complement strand
TTTTAACAATGTAGTTTTAAGAAAAATAAGTGTTAAGTAAAAAATTGATAAATAAAAATAAAAATAATTAAAGAGCAGCAGTAAAATAACAGTAGCGGGGCTATATACAGGGGTTACCGGCACAGAGTCAATGTGCGGGGGCACCTGGTTAGTCGAGGTAATTGAGGTAAAATGTACTTGTAGGTAGAGTTAAAGTGACTATGCATAGATAATAAACAGAGAGTAGCAGCAGCGTAAAAGGGGGGGATAGAAGCCATTTGATTAGCTGTTCATTTGATTAGCTGTTCAGGAGTCTTATGGCTTGGGGGTAGAAGCTGTTTAGAAGCCTTTTGGACCTAGACTTGGCGCTCCAGTACCGCTTGCCATGCGGTAGCAGACAGAACAGTCTATGTCTAGGGTGTCTGGAGTCTGACAATTTTTAGGGCCTTCCTCTGACACCGCCTGGTATAGAGTTCCCGGATGGTAGGAAGATAAAACATAAGTGAAGACAACATTGAAATTGAGTGGCTTTGAGACAGGTGCTTAACAGCTAGCCTAGCGGTTAGAGCATTGGGCCAGTAACCCAAAGGTTGCTCTTTCGAATACCCGAGCCGACTATGTGAAAAGTCTGTTGATGTGCCCTTGAGCAAGGCACTTAACCCTAATTGTTCCAGGGGTGTCGTACTACTATGGCTGACCCTGTAAAACAACACATTTCCCTGCACCTATCCGGTATAAGTGACAATAAAACATATTTTTTTGTAAATAATCTGCCCCCAAAAAAAGACTCAACACACATGCTCCCAACATTTCAACTCCTGTAAATGTAGGTATTCATCAAATAGGCCTTCATCAACATTGTTACAATAAAACACACTTGGAGTCATATATTGCTTTGGCTGCATCCCAAATGGCACCTGATTCACTATATAGTGCACTACTTCTGTCCATGGCTTTAGAAAGAAGTAGTGCACTACATAGGAAATAGGATGCAGACTTGACACTGGTGTTGACAGTCTGTGTAGATAAATCTCCAGCCACACTCTGAGGTCCTGCTTTGCTGTTGCTGCTCACTAAGGATCTCAGTCATCGCTGCCACACACGCTTTGCCTGGTAACCCAGCGCTGGAATAATATTTACATAGCACTTGCCAAGATGAGAGAGAAAGATCCACAGGTAGTCATGTACATTTAAGTCATTTGGCAGACGCGCTTATCCAGAGCGACTTACAAGGGCAATTAAGGTTAAGTGCCTTGCTCAAGGACATATTTTTCACCTAGTCGGCTCAGGGATTCAAACCAGTGACCTTTGGGTTACTGGATCAACGCTCTTAACCGCTAGGCTACCTGCTGCCTCAGTATTCAGTCAATACAGCTGATTAAACTGAGCCTAAAGATACATTCATGGATATAATTTTAACAGTAGAGATGTAATGGGATAAAGATACATTCAGGGATATAATTGTAAAAGTGGTGATGTAGTGGGATATGTGGGATGGGAACAATTAGAACATAGACAACTGTATCAAATTACATTGACGTGTTTGAGCAAAACAGATCACAACAGATCTTGCTATCTTAAATATGATCTGGATGCATGTAGAAGCATACATAACCACTAGTAGTCCATTCAGTCCCGATGGTGTGGAGATCAGTCATCTTCATCCCTCCTCTTCCTCAGAGCCCCACGCAGGCTTCAAGATCGCCTTCAACATGTTCGACGCCGACGGGAACCAGATGGTTGACAAGAGGGAGTTCCTAGTGGTGAGTTACCGTTACCACCCTTAATAAATAAATAATTTCATTTTAAAAATGCATTTAACAGTTTATGTGCCAAGAAGATAACTACTGCACACTGTTGATCTCACACATAATCTCCTCCTCTCCTCTCCTCTCCTCTCCCTCTCCTCTCCTCTCCTCTCTTTCTCTTCTCTTCTCTTCTCTTCTCTTCTCTTCTCTTCTCTTCTCTTCTCTTCTCTTCTCTTCTCTTCTCTTCTCTTCTCTTCTCTTCTCCTCTCCCTCTTCTCCCCTCTCCTCTTCTCTTCTCTTCTCTTCTCTTCTCTTCTCTTCTCTTCTCTTCTCTTCTCTTCTCTTCTCTTCTCTTCTCTTCTCTTCTCTTCTCTCCTCTCCTCCTCTCCTCTCCTCTCCCTTCCTCTTCTCCCCTCTCCCTCTCCTCTCCTCTCCTCTCCTCTCCTCTCCTCTCCTCTCCTCTCCTCTCCTCTCCTCTCCTCTCCTCTCCTCTCATCTCCTCTCCTCTCCTCTCCTCTCCTCTCCTCTCCTCTCCTCTCCTCTCCTCTCCTCTCCTCTCCTCTCCTCTCCTCTCCTCTCCTCTCTTCCTTCTCCTTCTCCCCCTCCTCCCCCTCTCCTCTTCTCTCCTCCCTCTCCTCTCCTCTCCTCTCCTCTCCTCTCCTCTCCTCCTCCTCTCCTCTCCTCTCCTCTCCTCTCCTCTCCTCTCCTCTCCTCTCCTCTCCTCTCCTCTCCTCTCCTCTCTTCCTTCTCCTTCTCCCCCTCCTCCCCCTCTC
>NW_028163247.1:0-41021 GCF_964263955.1 Coregonus lavaretus | reverse complement strand
ATGAAAAGTGCAATAATGTTAATATACAGTAACTGTGTGTTAGTGCGGGTTTTCAGAAAATGTATGTAAATCACATCTATCTCTCTCCTGCTGTGTTTTCTGTTCTCAGTGATAGCGAGTGTTAGTTAACACACAGGGTACAGAGATAGCCCTACTCCCTGACCCTGAAACAGTTCTTATAGTGCTCTATTCCCCAAACCCCAGTGCCAGACGGTCAACCCCCCCCCCCCCCCCCCCCCCCCCCCCCCCCCAATCGCTCTAACTGTCCTGTATCAGTCCCTGGACATTGCTGGCTAATATGGCCCATATCCTCACCTAGGGCCCAAAATAATCAACCCTGAACCATGGACATGTTACAATAACACTGTCGCTGCTAAACAGGAAAATAGCCGTCTAATAATGTTATAAGGTATCAATAAAAAAAATATGACAAAAGAGGATTTTATGATGACAAACTACAAACAAATGATTTGATGTTTCTATTCAAAAAGGTATGATAATAGAAAACCATTTAACAATTTCTATGAATATATTGATGAGGAACACAGAGTAGAGTCAGAAAAACACTTCCAGAGGAAAGCTAAAACATGATTTTCCTCCCTAATCGCTGGCTAAGTTTATTTACCAGCGTCAACATTTCAAAGTCAGACCATTTATTGCATCATACAGATGTAGGATCTTAATTTCATCACCCTGCTGCAGGATAACTTTCCTGCAATACAAGACATTTTAAATGTGTGGTTGAGGATTATGTAATTTCCACTTTGAAATTTCAGACTTGATTTTCCGCTACGAAAAATGTATCAACCCCTACAAAAATGTCCATCTCTGTGCAAATTAACATCAAACCCTGTCCTGGAAGTTAGCTCAGCCTAGCTCATACGTAGGGCCAGATAGAATCTATGGAGCTCTGAAATAAAATGTTTGTAGAAAATAATCTTACATTTTAGTCATTTAGCAGACGCTCTTATCCAGAGCGACTAACAGTTAGTCTATTCATCTAGGTGAGACAATTACATATCACAGTCATAGTAATTTCAAAGTCAGTGCTAGTAGGAAAATAATCAAACCCAAACAAGGATATAAAATAGATAATTTTAGTTGTATTGACACATAATATGCAGGAAACACTGTAAACGTCTCACAAAAAATAATCCACACATACAGTATGAGGATATTTTTCATGCCTTTCTCAGCCTCTACAGTGGGCAGTGTTTTGCCCAGTAAGAAGCCACTGGCTCTGGTTCCTTAGCTTGGCAATTGGCAATTTGCAGCATCCAGGAGGCAGCAGCAGGAGAACCAGGGCACCCCAGGCCTCTCTCAACCTACTCCCCAACACAGTGCACCATCCACGGGTACCCACCCTGGTCAGACTGGGTCTGCTTAATGGGCCTACTGTGAGACTACGCCAACACACACCAGGTGAACATATATACACACGCACACACACACACAAGCAAACATGTGCGCATGAGAAAAAATTACACACACACACACACACTCCAGGAAAACACACACATGCTGGCGATTTCAGCAGAATGGAAAGGATTGAAAAGGTCTTGAACAGAAAAATTCAATAAAATATTGATATTGGCAGTAATATACTATAGTATCATATTCATAATGAAGGATTTAAGAAAATACATGGAAAATGTAACGTGGTTCTGGTAGAAGTGAGAGCATTTTGAGATTTCCTGAACGAGTTTGAAAGGGGAACGTTTTTATAGTGGAGACTGTTAAGGAAGAAAAGAGTCTTCAAGTGATTTTTTGATAATTTAAGTGGTTCCTCTGACACATGAAATGGCCTGGCTGACATCTTAACTGCGCTGCCAATCAATATTTCCTATAACTCTTATTGTCAGCGGCAAAATAAAAATATGATGCCGGGGTCAAACGAGAGTAGCAGAGCATTAAGAGGCTATCAAGGCTTCTCATTAATGCAGATAGCCCATCACAAATAAAACACACACATCCTGAATGATACAGCCACGCTTTTTCCTGAGAAATGCTCAATATTTTAAAGATTAAAATCGCTGGGTGTGAGACGAAGTTAAAGACACATCTGCCAAAATCCTAAACACACAAAAGGAATACCTATTTCAGCTAAAGGGGAAGAGAAGGTCATTCCTAAAAATATGAATGTCAGATATCCATAATGCTACAGTATGTGTAAGGTAGGTAGTAAAATAACTGGGTTCCTGTTTTAAGTTCTGTGAATAGTGATTCCTCCTAGACAGAAAACGCAGTTAAAATGCAAAAAGAACGTTCCTACAGAACAGAGCACTGTGTATCTACCCCTTTAATACATCCCAGTAGATTCCACATCAATGTGAGGAGGAGCAGACTATTAACCAGGGGTTTAACCTGTCAATCAAACCCTGTCAACCTATCACATCGGCCCGCTCGGGTCCGCCTCCTCCTTTACTCTCCGTGTGATATGCTGCTGACAGTTTGGACGCTTTGATTGACATCTCTCCTGATCCAAGCGCTGTAAGGCGTCAGTTTGGACATTTAGGACATCTAGGACATGAGCGGGGGAGATTAAGGTGGACGTTTGAGGGGGGGAGGATGGGAATGGGTACAGGGAGGAGGAAGGCAGGTTGATAATTTGGAAAAGTATTTTTGCCCAAATTAAACCTAGGTGTGAAAACATTGTATTAGGAGGACAGAATAATTTGGGGATTTAACTGGGGCTCTGATTAAAGGCCTAGTAAGAGGTTCACTTCAGCTGGGCCAGAAAGGGAGAGGTCAGCCTGGTCATAGTTTAGAAAGAGAGGCTTTAAATTGAGCTCCATTGGGGGGAAGGAGAGAGAGAGTGAGAGAGAGGGGGAAAGAGAGAGAGAGAGCAAAAGAGAGAGAGAGAGAGAGAGAGAGAGAGAGAGAGAGAGAGAGAGAGAGAGAGAGAGAGAGAGAGAGAGAGAGAGAGAGAGAGAGAGAGAGAGGGAGAGAGAGAGAGCAAGAGGGGGAAAGAGAGAGAGAGAGAGCGAAGGAGAGAGTACTCCACCCCTCAACCCAATAGCAGTGCTGTGTATCCCATTACTCGACTACCTGCTCCAAACCCTTTGGATTCCACACCGTTCTGTTAACCATCAGTAATTATCTCCCTGTCAGAGCTAAAGGTAACACATTTCCTCGCATCCAGCCAGCCTCTATCATAGGCTGGATACCGGCATCAGCTGACAGCAGCTAAATCACGGCAGCCAGCCAGCCAGCTAGCCAGCTCAGACTCCTGACAGACAAATGCACTACCTTGGAAAACCTGGCCCTATCACTCAGGGAAGAGGAGGATGTGGGGGGGAGAAGGGGGGGGGGGGGGGGGGGGATGAGTCTCCCTGTTGACCTTACACTTCTTTTTTTTCAATCTTTTGTAAAGGCCTCTCTCGTAGTGGTCTCGCTCTCTGTGTAGGAGAAGGAGTACCCTGGTTTCTGTAAGCACAGGACCCTTTACCAAATAAGAGTATTATTAATGGGTCTCTCAATGGTGCAGGTTCATCTTGTGGGCCTGTTTCAGGCTTCATGTACTAGCCCAGGTTTACCCATTTTAGATGGCCCCAAGGAGCCAGGGCCATGAGTTATCCACGTTGCATCGTACAACAACTATCAAACAATAGGCATTTGGTTTAGTTTTTTACTTCGTTTTTTTGTTACTAATAGACAAATAGTATCTCTACACACTGTTCTGTATTTAGGGAGAACAATATCTAAAGGCTCGGACACACCGGCAGCGTTTGCCAGCCAAGAGTACTTAGCACATCTGAAAAGAGTGCCGGACGTAATTTGCATACCGAGTGCAAAAAGTAGACCATAATTTGGTATGATGCGTTTTCTCCTTAAGGGTATCAACAATGAGTATAGCATTCCATACTTAGATTCTCACAAAATCAGAATGCTTGTAATTATATAAAAACTGCTATAATAGAGGCCAACGCTGACTGAATATGAGAGTGATTAAAATAGCAGACAGACAGAAAGACAGACACACAGACAGACAGACAGACAGACAGGTTGAGCTGAGCTCTACTCACAACGACATAACCTTTCCCTTGTGTCAAACACGCTCACCGTACAACCCTGCTCCATGTCACAACTGCTCACCATATCACTGTTCAACATCACACCTATCATCAGCTCTCTGCATGGGGACCTCAGACAGGACCTGTCATAGTTTCTGCCTCACAGTCATCTGTTCATGCTTTACAATCAACTATTTACCTGCTATTTCCTTCCACATTATATAATGATAAATAAATATACTCACTACACAGTAAGCCTAATTGAATTACCCAATAAGGCTGTTGTGTTTTATTTGGCATTCTTTTAAATAAGTTCCACATGTGTCATTTGGTACTGGGTACCAATAGTGTTCAGTTCTTTGAAGTACCAGAGTACACATTGTTACCTCATAATGTCTGGTTAAATACAAGGTAAATTAAATACCAGTAAAAACTGCACTACAAACAAGCATTGAAACGTTAACGACATCCGTTAACAAGCGGTCACAGCAATCCCATCAGTTCACATTAGCATATTGGTTTCAGAACAGGTAGATGTGTGTCAGTGACACCCTGTATCAGTGGGGGTGAGGATGACCAGGGGTGGGAGGAGGTAAAGGTGGAGATGGGGGGAGTGCTACCTGCCACTGAACTGCCAACCCAGATAGGATGTGTTTAACGATAAGCTGTCTGTCCCTATCACACACTCGCTAGTCCACCACACACACACACGCACGCACGCACACAGTGAGCTTAAGGAGAGCTGAATGACATTTCAAAACTCAAAGGTTACATTTATGAAGTTCAGGGGGTTTAATAGGTGGTCCCACCATTTTTACATCACACCACTGACTGTCGTTAGCCGCCTAATGTGCTTCCAAAGAGCTTGTTACAGTATAATACAGGTCAATTATAAGAACTACTTTTGAAGAGGTTATAATAGTGCCTTCACATTCACAGCCCCTTGAAAAAAACTAAACACCAACTTGTGACCTTGAAAGTGGTAAGAGAGAACAACTAGAACGTTTCAGCACAGAACAAGCTGAGCACTTTGACAACAGGAGTACAATCTGAAGCATCATAACCTCCATGATACAATGGATGGGGCCTGAGGCCAACCTACCTTACACACACACACACACACGCACACGCACACACACACACACACGCACACGCACACACGCACACGCACACGCACAAACACACACACAAACAGGTCTTGCTTCTCCAGCCCCAGCGGGCAGGATCAATAATTTTTGTGATTGCACCTTGTTCCAACAATGTGA
Organism: Coregonus lavaretus; assembly: GCF_964263955.1. Lineage (NCBI taxonomy): Eukaryota > Metazoa > Chordata > Actinopteri > Salmoniformes > Salmonidae > Coregonus > Coregonus lavaretus. The sequence goes on along the minus strand of NW_028163247.1, from coordinate 35,743 downwards.
GATTTACAGCCTGCATGGTGGATTTACACTTTGCCTTGGAAGCAACTCATCAGTGCAACCCAATTACTAACCCCCAGACAGACAACATTAACATGGCCACCATCGCACCGATCTGCACCGCCACCGTGGCTGCTTTATGGACCTGCAACCCCAGCCTCATTCCAGGCCTCTTCACGGCACAGCCACCGTAACGGATACTACACTTAAAATGTGCTGGCAGGAATAAATTCTCACTCTTTCATTACTCCTACCTTGATTTACTTCATATCATCTCACCGCAATAGACAAAGATAACACATTGTAAATACACCTATCCTGGCTTCTTGTTTCAGAGCTGGGGGGGGTGCAAGGGGGACAGTGACAGGGGGGACAGAAGGGGGGCTGCAGGGTACTGGCTGTCATGCAACATCGTTTTGTTTTTAAGGATTACTGTATAGTTGAGTACAGTAGCTAGATGTCCTACAGGTGCCAAAAGTCTGTTAAAATAAGTCCACTAATTTTATGACGAATCCACTAGAAATGCAACAACACAATGCTAACACAATGCTATGATGACACTATCATTAAAGATAGTTTGTTGTGTTCATTATCTTTACTACAAATTACAATCACAGATACAAATTCAATTAGAGGTCTGATTTCTGAGTGACAGTTAGTTCACTAACAACAACACAACACACGGTAACAATAACTCACACTGCTAAGGTAACACCACCAACATAGATGTTTTGTTTTGGTGCCTGTGTGCCATGGGGGCGGCAGGTAGCTTAGTGGTTAAGAGAATTGTGCCAGTAACCGAAAGGTCGCTGGTTCTAATCCCCTAGGCGACTAGGTGAAAAATCTGTCGATGTGCCCTTGAGCAAGGCACTTAACCCTAATTGCTCCTGTAAGTCGCTCTGGATAAGAGCGTCTGCTAAATGACGTAAATGTAAATCTTGAGCGTTCAGGCCATTGGCACCCGTTACCACAGCCACAAAGTAAAAATAGTCTTTATTGTAAATATGTATGGAAACAAAAAGTAGCCTTTTGATCTTAATTTAAAGTTACGGTTAGGCATAAGGTTAGCAGTTTAGTTAAGGTTAGGTTTAAAATCAGATTTTAAGAAGATAAATTGTAGAAATGGGCTGGGTTTATGACTTGTGGTTGTGGTAACTAGTGACGACCATTGGCACCTTTTTGTGAGGAATCCTCAGTCTAGTGCTGACGTCTCTCTGTGTGAGTTTAGGAGGCATGTGACTCTGGCCCCAAGTCCCCCTTAGACAGGCAGTCACAGCCAGACGCCATATTTAATACCTAAAGCTTCTCACAGCCTGTATTTTTGTATTTGTATTTTATTCCGGATCCCCATTAGCGGTTGCCAAGGCAGCAGATGCTCTTCCTGGGGTCCAATCACAATGACATACAATAAAACAATACATAACACAACACATTATTACACACTACTCTACCATAACATATCTACAATACATAATCAATAATACAGCAAAATAACAATATTAAAATATACAGTACCGGTCAAAAGTTTGGACACACCTACTGATTCAAGGGTTTTTCTTTATTTTTACTATTTTTTACATTGTAGAATAATAGTGAAGACTTCAAAACTATGAAATAATACATATGGAATCATGTAGTAACCAAAAAAGTGTTAAACAAATCAAAATATATTTTATATTTGAGATTCTTCAAATATAAATATAAAGCCACCCTTTGTCTTGATGAGAGCATTGCACACTCTTGGAATTCTCTCAACTAGCTTCACCTGGAATGCTTTTCCAACAGTATTGAAGGAGTTCCCACATATGCTGAGCACTTGTTGGCTGCTTTTCCTTCACTCTGCCGTCCGACTCATCCCAAACCATCTCAGTTGGGTTGAGGTCGAGAGATTGTGGAGGCCAGGTCATCTGATGCAGCACTCCATCGCTCTCCTTCTTGGTCAAATAGCCCTTACACAGCCTGGAGGTGTGTTGGGTCATTGTCCTGTTGAAAAACAAATGATAGTCCCACTAAACCCAAACCAGATGGGATGGCATATCGCTGCAGAATGCTGTAGTAGCCATGCTGGTTAAGTGTGCCTTGAATTCTAAATAAATCACAGATAGTGTTACCAGCAAAGCACCCCCACACCACAACACCTTCTCCTCCATGCTTTACGGTGGGAACTACACATGCGGAGATCATCCGTTCACCCACACCGCGTCTCAAAGACACGGCGGTTTTAACCAAAAATCTCAAATTTGGACTCCAGACCAAAGGACAAATGTCCACCAGTCTAATGTCCATTGCTCGTGTTTCTTGGCCCAAGCAGGTCACTTCTTATTATTGGTGTCCTTTAGTAGTGGTTTCTTTCCAGCAATTTGACCATGAAGGCCTGATTCACACAGTCCCTTCTGAACAGTTGATGTTGAGTGTCACGATCGTCATACATAGAGGAGGAGGACCAAGGCGCAGCGTTGAATGTGAACATATTATTTATTTGAATGATCACCCGATCAAAACAACAAAACAACGACGTGACAGTCGACGGTCAATACACAACCAAACACGAACAAAAACCCACAACACCCACAGGAAAACATACAGATTAAATATGGCTCCCAATCAGAGATAACGAGCCGACAGCTGACACTCGTTACCTCCGATTGGGAGTCATTGACCAAACATAGAAATGCACCCAACAGAAATACAAACATAGAAATACACCCAAATAATGAACACACCCTGGCTCACTATACAGAGTCCCGGAGCCAGAGCGTGACAGTACCCCCCCCTAAAGGCGCGGACTGCGACCGCGCCTCAATACGGGCTAAACAAGGGAGGGCTGGGTGGGCACCCCTCCTCGGCGGTGGCTCTGGCTCCGTCCTTGATCCCCACCTCCTCTCCAACCCCCCAAAGTACCCCTGGTCCTGTCCAGCCCCGCTGGCCGGAGCCGGACCGACGACACGCGCCCCTGGCCTGATGCGTGGAGGAGGAACGGGCCGGACCGGGCTGACGACGCGCACCACTGACCTGGTGCGGGGAGCTTGGATGGGCCGAACTGGGCTGGCGACGCGCACCACAGACTTGGTGCGGAGAGCAGGAACGGGCCGGACAGGGCTGACGAAACGCACCACAGACTTGGTGCGGAGAACAGGCACGGGCCGTGCCGGACTGACGCCGCACCCCACTGGCTTGGTGTGGGGAGCAGGAGCGGACTGAGCCGGGCTGTCGAAGCGCACCCCTGACTTGGTGCGGGGAGCAGGAACGGGACGAGCCGGGCTGGCGACGCGCACCACAGACCTGGTGCGGAGAGCAGGAACGGGCAGAGCCGGGCTGACGAGACGCACCACAGACTTGATGCGGGGAGCAGGAATGGGCCGGACTGGGCTGGCGACGCGCACCACAGACCTGGTGCGGAGAGCAGGAACGGGCAGAGCCGGGCTGACGAGACGCACCACAGACTTGATGCGGGGAGCAGGAACGGGCCGGACTGGACTGACGACGCACACCACTGGCTTGGTGCGGGAAGCTTGGATGGGCCGGACTGTACTGGGGACACACACCACTGGCCCCACACCGGGATCTGGAACGGGCCGGACCGGACTGGCAACACACGCCAGTACCTCTCGCCGTGCTTCCACTTCCTCCATCCCCTCTTTGACCAGTGGCCCCCGTAACCCGGCGGCCTTCTCCAGCAACCCACTGGGCCGCTCTATCGCGGCCTCCTGCTGGTCCGACGTCTCGAGCCCCCCCCTAAAAATTTTCGGGGCGTCTCTCCTACCCGTGGACCAGGTCTCCATAGACCTCGCCAGCCTCTCGCCCTTCTGCCATAGCGTCAAGCCCTTCTCCTCCTCACTCGGCTTGACCCAGTCCAGGAGGCGAAGGAGATCTGTGAGGGATCTCCCTGGCGACGGCTCCTGGACACGCTGCTTGGTCCCATCTTGGTGGGTTTTTCTGTCACGATCGTCATACATAGAGGAGGAGGACCAAGGCGCAGCGTTGAATGTGAACATATTATTCATTTGAATGATCACCCGATCAAAACAACAAAACAACGACGTGACAGTCGACGGTCAATACACAACCAAACACGAACAAAAACCCACAACACCCACAGGAAAACATACAGATTAAATATGGCTCCCAATCAGAGATAACGAGCCGACAGCTGACACTCGTTACCTCCGATTGGGAGTCATTGACCAAACATAGAAATGCACCCAACAGAAATACAAACATAGAAATACACCCAAATAATGAACACACCCTGGCTCACTATACAGAGTCCCGGAGCCAGAGCGTGACATTGAGATGTGTCTGTTACTTGAACTCCGTGAAGCATTTATTTGGGCTGCAATTTCTGAGGCTGGTAATGCTAATGAACTTATCCTCTGCAGCAGAGGTAACTCTGGGTCTTCCATTCCTGTGGCGGTCCTCATGAGAGCCAGTTTCATCATATCGCTTGATGGTTTTTGCGACTGCACTTGAAAGTTCTTGACATTTTCCGTATTGACTGACCTTCATGTCTTAAAGTAATGATGGACTGTCGTTTCTCTTTGCTTATTTGAGCTGTTCTTGCTCTAATATGGACTTGGTCTTTAGCCAAATAGGGCTATCTTCTGTATACCCCCCCTACCTTGTCACAACACAACTGATTGGCTCAAACGCATTAAGAAGGAAAGAAATTCCACAAATTGACTTTTAACAAGGCACACCTGTTAATTGAAATGCATTCCAGGTGACTACCTCATGAAGCTGGTTGAGAGAATGCCAAGAGTGTGCAAAGCCGTCATCAAGGCAAAGGGTGGCTATTTGAAGAATCTCAAATATAAAATATATTTTGATTTGTTTAACACTTTTTTGGTTACTACATGATTCCATATGTGTTATTTCATAGTTTTGATATCTTCACTATTATTCTACAATGTAAAACATTTGTAACATAAAGAAAAACCCTTGAATGAGTAGGTGTGTCCAAACTTTTGACTGGTAGTGTATGTGTGTGTAGCGTGTGTGTGTTAGCATGAGTTTGTGAATGCTGTGTGTGTGCGTGTCTCTTCAAAGTCCCTGCTGTTCCATAAGGTGTAGTTTTATATTATGATAATTTTTTATTTTACTGCTTGACTGAGTTACATGATGTGGAATAGAGTTCTATGTAGTCATGGCTCTATGTAGTACTGTGCGTTTCCCATAGCCTGTTCTGGACTTGGGGACTGTGAAGAGGCCTCTGGTGGCATGTCTTGTGGGGTATGTATGGGTGTCTGAGCTGTGTGCTAGTCTCTTAAACAGACAGCTTGTGAATTCAACATGTCAATACCTCACAAAGACAAGCAGTGACGCAGTCAATCTCCTCCACCCTGAGCCAGGAGAGATTGACATGCATATTATCAATACTGGCTCTCCGTGTACAGCCGTGCTGCTCTGTTCTGGGCCAATTGCAATTTGCCTATGTCCCTCTTTGTGGCACTTGATCATATGACTGGACAATAGTCCAGGTGCGACAAAACTAGGACTTGTTTTGTTGATAGCGATGTTAAGAAAGCAGAGCAGCGCTTTATTATGGACAGACCTCTCCCCATCTTAGCTAGCATTGCATCAATATGTTTTAACCATGACAGTTTACAATACAGGATTACACCAAGCAGTGTAGTCTCCTCAATTTGCTCAATTTCCACATTATTCATTTCAAGATTTAGTTCAGGGTTTAGGGTTTAGTGAATGATCTTTCCCAAATCCAATGCTTTTAGTTTTTGAAATATGTCGGACCAGCTTATTTCTTGCAACCCATTCTGCTCTTTGTTAAGTGTTGCAGTGATTTCAATTGCTGTGGTAGCTGACAATCACACAGGATATGATGATGAAGCGCTGCTGCTCTGACCTATACCCCTGTCATGTGACTAGGGAGAGCAGGAAGTCCAGATTGGCTTCAAATCAGTGACTTTGCCCTATTTAACCCAATATCATCCTACTACAAGTGACTGACTGTGATGTTATGATGCATTTCAGATTAACATGAAAGTAGATTTGATGTGGTATTTTATGCAAAAATTATTGTAATATCTTTCTCTAAATGGTGATCTTTCCATCAGTACCATAATACAGTGTATTCAGCTATATGGCGCATGTGTATACCCCTGCACACGTACTGCAAAAACATTCTTCTAGATGTATGCTAGTTAGTGTTGTCAGGCTAGCTGTCATTGAAAAGATCCCTGCGGTGGTCCGTGGGAGACCCCCCTCGCCCTCTGTGTAATTTCCTCCAACCTTCCATCCTATTTCAGTGGTTGATAAGAACATTCGTTTTATGCCACTTGCCGAGCTCAAATGAAAAGAGAGCTAACTTTAATGACACCACAATTAATCGGCCCGATAGACAAACAGCTAAAAGAGGAGATATTGAATTCATTAAGGATAATGTATTATGTCATTAAGTCAGCAGGGTCACCTTGTGTATCATACACACACCCGCTAATATACAGGCATTTTCCCCAAATAAGATACATTCAGATATGAGTGATCAAGCTGATTAGAAAATGCCTCATCCACAGAGACATGCGGGGCTGCTGCCAGATAGACTAGTGATAGAGGGATGGGGAAAGAAGGAGGGCGAGAGAGAGACAGAGAGAGAGAGGGAGGGAAGGAGGGAGGCAGAAAGAGAGAGGGGAAGAGAGAGGGAGGGGATAGCCAGAGAGAAAGAAAGAGAGAGAGAGAGAGAAAGAGAGAGAGAGAGAGAGAGAGAGAGAGAGAGAGAGAGAGAGAGAGAGAGAGAGAGAGAGAGAGAGAGAGAGAGAGAGAGAGAGAGAGAGAGAGAGAGGAAGGAAGGAAGGAAGGAAGGAAGGAAGGAAGGAAGGAAGGAAGGAAGGAAGGAAGGAAGGAAGGAAGGAAGGAGGCAGAAAGAGAGAGGGAGAGGGAGAGAGGGGAAGAGAGAGGGAGGGGATAGCCAGACAGAGAGAGAGGGAGATCGAGGAAGAGAGAGCGAGAGAAAGGGAGGGAAAGAGAGAGAAACGTTACAGATCATGCCTTATCAGGGTGCAGATTGATTTGCGCGGGCAATTGAATCATCATTGTTTTACTCTAATCTACGAAGACTAACGCTCCCACCTAAATTACTTTACCATGAGAGCAGAATAATATGTGGAGCCTCATTCTTTCTCCTGCTTAATGGTGTTGTAGGGGTTCAAACCACAGAACACAATGGGAGAAAACACGTATTCTTCCTCAGGAGGATTCGGGGGAAAAAGTGGGGTCTAGAACTGCAGATTTTTTCAGACACACATAAGGGTAGCTATATGATTTAGGGATTGTTATAGTAAACTATAATGTATGGATTCATATAGGGAGTAATACAGTGGGGGAAAAAAGTATTTAGTCAGCCACCAATTGTGCAAGTTCTCCCGCTTAAAGAGATGAGAGAGGCCTGTAATTTTCATCATAGGTACACGTCAACTATGACAGACAAATTGCCAAAAAAATATCCAGAAAATCACATTGTAGCATTTTTAATGAATTTATTTGCAAATTATGGTAGAAAATAAGTATTTGGTCACCTACAAACAAGCAGGATTTCTGGCTCTCACATACCTGTAACTTCTTATTTAAGAGGCTCCTCTGTCCTCCACTCGTTACCTGTATTAATGGCACCTGTTTGAACTTGTTATCAGTATAAAAGACACCTGTCCACAACCTCAAACAGTCACACTCCAAACTCCACTATGGCCAAGACCAAAGAGCTGTCAAAGGACACCAGAAACAAAATTGTAGACCTGCACCAGGCTGGGAAGACTGAATCTGCAATAGGTAAGCAGCTTGGTTTGAAGAAATCAACTGTGGGAGCAATTATTAGGAAATGGAAGACATACAATACCACTGATAATCTCCCTCGATCTGGGGCTCCACGCAAGATCTCACCCCGTGGGGTCAAAATGATCACAAGAACGGTGAGCAAAAATCCCAGAACCACACGGGGGGACCTAGTGAATGACCTGCAGAGAGCTGGGACCAAAGTAACAAAGCCTACCATCAGTAACACACTACGCCGCCAGGGACTCAAATCCTGCAGTGCCAGACGTGTCCCCCTGCTTAAGCCAGTACATGTCCAGGCCCGTCTGAAGTTTGCTAGAGTGCATTTGGATGATCCAGAAGAGGATTGGGAGAATGTCATATGGTCAGATGAAACCAAAATAGAACTTTTTGGTAAAAACTCAACTCGTCGTGTTTGGAGGACAAAGAATGCTGAGTTGCATCCAAAGAACACAATACCTACTGTGAAGCATGGGGGTGGAAACATCATGCTTTGGGGCTGTTTTTCTGCAAAGGGACCAGGACGACTGATCCGTGTAAAGGAAAGAATGAATGGGGCCATGTATTGTGAGATTTTGAGTGAAAACCTCCTTCCATCAGCAAGGGCATTGAAGATGAAACGTGGCTGGGTCTTTCAGCATGACAATGATCCCAAACACACCGCCCGGGCAATGAAGGAGTGGCTTCGTAAGAAGCATTTCAAGGTCCTGGAGTGGCCTAGCCAGTCTCCAGATCTCAACCCCATAGAAAATCTTTGGAGGGAGTTGAAAGTCCGTGTTGCCCAGCAACAGCCCCAAAACATCACTGCTCTAGAGGAGATCTGCATGGAGGAATGGGCCAAAATACCAGCAACAGTGTGTGAAAACCTTGTGAAGACTTACAGAAAACGTTTGACCTGTGTCATTGCCAACAAAGGGTATATAACAAAGTACTGAGAAACTTTAGTTATTGACCAAATACTTATTTTCCACCATATTTTGCAAATAAATTCATTAAAAATCCTACAATGTGATTTTCTGGATTTTTTTTCCTCATTTTGTCTGTCATAGTTGACATGTACCTATGATGAAAATTACAGGCCTCTCTCATCTTTTTAAGTGGGAGAACTTGCACAATTGGTGGCTGACTAAATACTTTTTTCCCCCACTGTATAATGATATGAAAAGATTGATATTATTGGACTAAAATCACAACCCATTACTGAATGTATTTAATACCAATGGAGTCTGTAAAGCGCTCAGGTGTACAAGACACTACAAAGCTAAACAATGTTGTAGCTTTCTATTTGGGTCACTGTCCAATTCACAATCATTGCAAGGTCTCTCCCTCTCTCTAACCTGTCTCTCTTCCCTCAGTACAATTCCCTCAGGAGTATTGAGAGGTATAGGACTACCAGGCCTCTCTCTCTCCTGCAACCTTGATGCTAGTTGTGTTTTTTTGGGGGTCTGTGATTATCGGCAGTTTCTCATCCGGTGGAGGCTCCAGTCATTTGTCATGATTATTGCAGAGTTCTCGCCTGTCGTTGGCAGCTGCAGATCAATGGCTCTGTGGTATGGACCCTCCCTCTGCTATGCCCTGTCTGTTGAAGAGGCTGGCCAACATAGCCTTCCCTTTCTAAATGAGGCCCTCTCCCATTATCCATCCATTCTCTTTCTTTCTATCCGCCATCCTTCTCTTTCCCTAATCTCGCTCTCTCTGTCTTTCTCTCAATCCATCCTCTCTCTCTTTCTCTCAATCCATCATCTCTCTCTCTCTCTCTCTCTCTCTCTCTCTCTCTCTCTCTTTCTCTCTCTCTCTCTCTCTCTCTCTCAAAACAAGATGCCTCTCTAATCATCACTCTACAATCTCTCTCCTGTCTGTCCTTACTGTACACTCTACTACAGGCTGAGACAGGGTATGCAGTTCACCCAGAGACCATATCATTATATCATCATCTGTAATGATAAGTTCTCTCTCTGCATAACTCATTTTCACCATGTGGTTAATGGCACCTTAAATCTGACGGTTTATATTTGTAGAAAATTACAGAGTAATTTAACTTTTTTTTTTAACTACAGAGGACTTTAATTATGTAGCTAGGTCTTAATGAGGAATAAATTATGGCTGGACTAATTGCTTATGAATGTGACGACACAGATCATGGAGCTTGATATATCACACATACTACAAGGCAAATGAAGAGCACATTTTACGACTTTCAAAAATACATTCTGCTTATACTGAGATGTGCATTAAAATATGTCTTAAGTAACTGTCATGTGTACTTGCATGTTTTTATACACTGAGTGTACAAAACATTAGGAACACCTGCTCTTTCCATGACATAGACTGAGCAGGTGAATCCAGGTGAACACTATGGTCCCTTATTGACGTCACCTGTTAAATCCACTTCAATCAGTGTAGATGAAGGGGAGGAGACCGGTTAAAGAAGGATTTTTAAGCCTTGAGGCAATTGAGACATGGATTGTGTATGTGTGCCATTCACAGGGTGAATTGGCAAGACAAAATATTTAAGTGCCTTTGAATGGGGTATGGTAGTAGGTGCCAGGCGCACCGTTTTGAGTGTGTCAAGAACTGCAATGCTGCTGGGTTTTTAACGCTGAACAGTTTCTCATGTGTATCAAGAATGGTCCACCGCCCAAAGGACATCCAGCACACTTGACACAACTGTGGGAAGCATTGGAGTCAACATGGGCCAGCATCCCTGTGGAATGCTTTCGACACCTTGTAGAGTCCATGCCCTGATGAACTGAGGCAGTTACCTGCATATCCAAATGTACTATTCTATTCTATGGGTAGAACCCCAAACTCGATCACCATCAATACAAAACAGTAACAGAAGGCCTATAAATATGCAACAAAAGCCCTTGGGCTGGCTTATAGAATGGCATTGAGTGGATACATACATAAAAGTGTATAGTGTATATACAGTTGAAGCCAGAAGTTTACGTACACTTAGGTTGGAGTCATTAAAACTCGTTTTTCAACCACTCCACACATTTCTTGTTAAGGAACTATCGTTTTGGCAAGTCGGTTAGGACATCTACTTTGTGCATGACACAAGTAATTATTCCAACAATTGTTTACAGACAGATTATTTCACTTATAATTCACTGTATCACAACTCCAGTGGGTCAGAAGTTTACATACACTAAGTTGACTGTGCCTTTAAACAGCTTGGAAAATTCCAGAAAATGATGTTTTGGCTTTAGAAGCTTCTGAAAGGCTAATTGACATAATTTGAGTCAATTGGAGGTGTCCCTGTGGATGTATTTCAAGGCCTACCTTCAAACTCAGTGCCTCTTTGCTTGACATCATGGGAAAATCAAAAGAAATCAGCCAAGACCTCCACAAGTCTAGTTCATCCTTGGGAGCAATTCCCAAACGCCTGAAGGTACCACGTTCATCTGTACAAACAATAGTACACAATTATAAACACCATGGGACCATGCAGCCGTCATACCGCTCAGGAAGGAGACGCGTTCTGTCTCCTAGAGATGAATGTACTTTGGTGCGAAAAGTGCAAATCAATCCCAGAACAACAGCAAAAGACCTTGTGAAGATGCTGGAGGAAACAGGTACAAAAGTATCTATATCTACAGTAAAACGTGTCCTATATCGACATAACCTGAAAGGCCGCTCAGCAAGGAAGAAGCCAATGCTCCAAAACCACCATAAAAAAGCCAGACTACGGTTTGCAACTGCACATGGGGACGAAGATAGTACTTTTTGGAGAAATGTCCTCTGGTCTGATTAAACAAAAATAGAACTGTTTGGCCATAATGACCATCGTTATGTTTGGAGGAAAAAGGTGATGGCTTGCAAGCCAAAGAACACCATAAAAAACCGTGAAGCACGGGGTTGGCAGCATCATGCTGTGGGGGTGCTTTGCTGCAGGAGGGACTGGTGCACTTCACAAAATAGATGGCATCATGAGGAAGGAAAATTATGTGGATATATTGAAGCAACATCTCAATACATCAGTCAGGAAGTTAAAGCTTGGTCGCAAATGGGTCTTCCAAATGGACAATGACCCCAAGCATACTTCCAAAGTTGTGGCAAAATGGCTTAAGGACAACAAAGTCTAGTTATTGGAGTGGCCATCACAAAGCCCTGACCTCAATCCTATAGAAAATTTGTGGGCACAACTGAAAAAGCGTGTGCGAGCAAGGAGGCCTACAAACCTGACTCAGTTACACCAGCTCTGTCAGGAGGAATGGGCCAAAATTCACCCAACTTATTGTGGGAAGCTTGTGGAAGGCTACCCGAAACGTTTGACCCAAGTTAAACAATTTAAAGGCAATGCTACCAAATACTAATTGAGTGTATGTAAACTTCTGACCCACTGGGAATGTGATGAAAGAAATAAAAGCTGAAATAAATCATTCTCTCTACTATTATTCGGACATTTCACATTCTTAAAATAAAGTGGTGATCCTAACTGACCTAAGACAGGGAATTTCTACTAGGATTAAATGTCAGGAATTGTGAAAAACTGAGTTTAAATGTATTTGGCTAAGGTGTATGTAAACTTCCGACTTCAACTGTACATAAGAGCAATCAACACCACCACCCTCTTAGCTACTCTCCTCTCTCCTCCATCCTCTCTGGCTGTGGAATTAAAGTGAAGTGACTTTCACACAAGGTCAAGACTAGGCAGGGAGACAGGACATGCCTTATTGAATCTATTTATTCCACCAGTCCATGTAAATGCTCTGGTCAGGGATGCTTCTCTACGCTGTAATAATAGTCAGCCAGACCCGTCTTTGTAATGACCCTTTCAAGTGGGATCAAGTAAATACTAAATTACATTTTGTACAATATGTGTCTGTCTGTACAATATGTGTCTGTCTGTCTGCATATATTGTCATTTCATTCTCCCAACACTTCCGAGCGGGCAAAGCTGGTTGAGATGACGTTGTGTGAAGTTATAGGGACATAATTTCAATCATATTGGTTGGAAATTGGTTGTAATGATGTCATTTCAACCAGTTTCGACCACAGGTATAGAGTATTAGGAGTCCTCTATTAGGAGTGGTCCTCTGTAGCTCAGCAGGTAGAGCACGGCGCTTGTAACGCCAAGGTAGTGGGTTCGATCCCCGGGACCACCCATACACAAAAAAAAATATGCACGTATGACTGTAAGTCGCTTTGGATAAAAGCGTCTGCTAAATGGCATATTATTATTATATTATTACTGTAGCTAGATGAAGAGCGCAAGAGAACTGTACAGTGTATAGTATAGAGTTTGAAAGACAGTGTAGTGACTGACTGACTGACTGAATCTACACCTCTCCCCACCTAGTTCCACTACTCCTCCAGTGCCACCCAGACAGAGAGACATTGAGCAGGAGAATTGATGAGTTTCACCACCTCACCAAGCCTCTGCGTCTTCACCAGGCTGCCTAATTGACGGCTGGGCCTGTTCCTCTGTCCCACACAATCTCCCTTCACGCCTATCCTGCTGCCACACACCTACCTCTCTGTGGCACCCTGCGCACTCATTCTCTCTCTCTCTCTCTCTCTCTCTCTCTCTCTCTCTCTATCTCCCCACCCATATCCTTTCTTTCTCTCCATTCTCCTCTAAGTGTTGGCTTGGCTGAGCAGAGCTGACAGGCGGATTCCTTTGGTTTTTGCCATATTAAAGCCACTTTCCCGCTCTGACAGCCTGCTCTCTCCTGCCACCTCATAGCTCCGGCTTCACACTTCTCTGGGCAGCCACTGCCTTCTGACAGACCACTGTCACTTCCCATCATGCTCTCTGCTGATCGACCCCCCTCCTCCACCAGGCTCACAGGGGCCCACTTCCCTTGCAGTGCAATTATTTTTTTTGACAAGCCATCCATCAGCCTTAACTTTAAAAGCACTTTCCACTGATATCCATTGTTAAGCTCCCCCAGCCTTTTCGATGCTCTCCTCTCGACAGAGCTTGCATGAGAGAATATGATATCAGACATCCTCGGGAACCTACCAAACCATGTAAATTTGCTTTGTTCTCAGGCTATGTTTCCAATTTCACGTCCAATTTTTCGGTACATTATGCGTAGTTGTTGTGCCTAATATGATGTTGTCAAAGCCTATTACGGTTTGCCGCCTTGCTGGGCTCTTAAAAACAGGTTACAATTTGTATTCTGTGTGTGAAGAGGAAGGGGAGTGGCTAAGCACCGTCTGAAGTCGAGCTGAATCTTATTCAAATGATGTGTTCACATTCTCCGGACGGAGCAATTTGCAGGCATTAGCAAAGACACATATGAAAATATCAACTAATGTCAACTAATGACAAGGAAAAGCAAAGGAAAGGCAGCGCATCTCTGTGAGCCAATAACACTGCTCCCTCTCTGCTGGCTCTCTGCTGGTGACACAAATTTGATGGTAATCTAAGAAAATGAATAAGGAGGAAACCCACTAGCCGTTTGAATGGGAATCTTGTCCTGCGCTTGAATCGTTTGGCGCTCCGGCGCTGGGTCCCCTTCCACTTGGCCTAGATCTAGGGACTGCTAGATGAAACGAGGGCATGTCAACAAAGCCCCTCGCCCATCAGTCCTGTCTGGTGCCCTCAAACAGCATGCATTACATGTGCATAATGAAGTGTTTGCATTATGCACAGCCCAAATGACACTGTGTGTGTGTATATGTGTGTGTGTGTGTGTGTATATATGTGTGTGTGTGTGTGTGTGTTTACATTATGCACAGCCCAAACGACACTGTGTGTGTGTGTATATGTGTGTGTGTGTGTGTTTACATTATGCACAGCCCAAACGACACTGTGTGTGTGTGTATATATGTGTGTGTGTGTGTATATATGTGTGTGTGTGTGTTTACATTATGCACAGCCCAAACGACACTGTGTGTGTGTGTATATGTGTGTGTGTGTGTGTGTGTGTGTGTGTGTTTACATTATGCACAGCCCAAACGACACTGTGTGTGTGTGTATATATGTGTGTGTGTGTGTGTGTATATATGTGTGTGTGTGTGTGTGTGTTTACATTATGCACAGCCCAAACGACACTGTGTGTGTGTGTATATGTGTGTGTGTGTGTGTTTACATTATGCACAGCCCAAACGACACTGTGTGTGTGTGTATATATGTGTGTGTGTGTGTATATATGTGTGTGTGTGTGTTTACATTATGCACAGCCCAAACGACACTGTGTGTGTGTGTATATGTGTGTGTGTGTGTGTGTGTGTGTGTGTTTACATTATGCACAGCCCAAACGACACTGTGTGTGTGTGTATATATGTGTGTGTGTGTGTGTGTATATATGTGTGTGTGTGTGTGTGTGTTTACATTATGCACAGCCCAAACGACACTGTGTGTGTGTGTGTATATGTGTGTGTGTGTGTGTGTGTTTACATTATGCACAGCCCAAACGGCACTGTGTGTGTGTGTATATATGTGTGTGTGTGTGTGTGTGTGTATATATGTGTGTGTGTGTGTTTACATTATGCACAGCCCAAACGACACTGTGTGTGTGTGTATATGTGTGTGTGTGTGTGTTTACATTATGCACAGCCCAAACGACACTGTGTGTGTGTATATATGTGTGTGTGTGTGTGTGTATATATGTGTGTGTGCGTGTGTGTGTGTTTACATTATGCACAGCCCAAACGACACTGTGTGTGTGTGTGTATATGTGTGTGTGTGTGTGTTTACATTATGCACAGCCCAAACGGCACTGTGTGTGTGTGTATATATGTGTGTGTGTGTGTGTGTGTATATATGTGTGTGTGTGTGTTTACATTATGCACAGCCCAAACGACACTGTGTGTGTGTGTGTATATGTGTGTGTGTGTGTGTGTTTACATTATGCACAGCCCAAACGACACTGTGTGTGTGTGTATATACGTGTGTGTGTGTGTGTGTATATATGTGTGTGTGTGTGTGTGTGTGTTTACATTATGCACAGCCCAAACGACACTGTGTGTGTGTGTGTATATGTGTGTGTGTGTGTGTGTTTACATTATGCACAGCCCAAACGGCACTGTGTGTGTGTGTATATATGTGTGTGTGTGTGTGTGTGTGTGTGTATATATGTGTGTGTGTGTGTTTACATTATGCACAGCCCAAACGACACTGTGTGTGTGTGTATATGTGTGTGTGTGTATGTGTGTGTTTACATTATGCACAGCCCAAACGACACTGTGTGTGTGTATATATGTGTGTGTGTGTGTGTGTATATATGTGTGTGTGTGTGTGTGTGTGTGTTTACATTATGCACAGCCCAAACGACACTGTGTGTGTGTGTATATGTGTGTGTGTGTGTGTGTTTACATTATGCACAGCCCAAACGGCACTGCTTTGCATGACCAACGCCACTTCCCTCCTCCCTTAGAGCAACATGAGCCTGTGTCTGTGTGTCATCACTCAAATGGAAGTAAGAGCTACTTACCCACAATGACTAGATGCTACATACATTATGATACATTTACTGTGATAAATTCAAAAGGGGGAATGACATGTTTCTCAGTGAGAAGGAAGGTTAGGCTACTATATCTTTTGTAAGCTTCTACTGTCGTGGGTACAATATACTAATAATGTTGTTCCTTTAACATTGACAATCTGTGACCAACCTTCAAAGCTGCACTCAGCATTTACTTTGACAATCAGGAAAATAATAATGAATATGCTCTGTAATTCAATTAGGAGGCCATTAACTTGTCAAGCTCATTACACAGGAAGGGCAAGCAGAAACAAGATGGCCGACAAGGCTGTGATTTCAATGTCACTGGTAAACTAACTTCATAATGACAATGTCTTAGTAGCTCAATATCGCCAGGAAAGTCTTATAGTCGGTGGTAGCACGGACTGCCTGACGACGCAAACTGAATAATTCCGCTGCTCTATATTCGCTACATACAGTGCCTTCAGAAAGTATTCATACCCCTTTACTTATTCCACATTTTGTTGTTACAGCCTGAATTCAAAATTGATTAAATGTATAATTTTTCTCACCCATCTACACATAATACGTGCTTCTACATCTGCATTGCTTGCTGTTTGGGGTTTTAGGCTGGGTTTCTGTATAGCACTTTGTGACATCTGCTGATGTAAAAAGGGCTTTATAAATATATTTGATTGATTGATGAATACCCCATAATGACAAAGTGAAAACATGTTTTTAGAAATGTTTGCAAATTTATTGAAAATGAAATCCAGAAAATCTCATTTACATAAGTATTCACACCCCTGAGTCAATACTTTGTAGAAGCACTTTTGGCAGTGATTACAGCTGTGAGTCTTTATGAGTAAGTCTATAAGAGCTTTGCACACCTGGATTGTGCAACATTTGCCCATTATTATTTTCAAAATTCTTCAAGCTCTGTCAAATTGGTTGTTGATCATTGCTAGACAACCATGTTCTGGTCTTGCCATAGATTTTCAAGTAGATTTAAGTAAAAAATGTAACTCGGCCACTAACGAACATTCACTGTCTTCTTGGTAAGCAACCCCAGTGTAGATTTGGCCTTGTGGTTATTGTCCTGCTGAAAGGGGAATTAATACCCCAGTGTCTGGTGGAAAGCAGATTGAACCAGGTTTTCCTCTAGGATTTTGCCTGTGCTTAGCTCCATTTCATGTATTTTTTATCCTGAAAACTCCCCAGTCCTTAACGATTACAAGCATACTCATAACATGACTAGTGTTCCATTTCTTAAAGTGGCCAGTGATTTCAATAGGCAGCAGCAGTCTCTAATGTGCTAGTGAGCATGGAAGTATCTTAAAGATATAGTAAGTTTCAGTGCTGGGAGTCAACTGCTTTTCTTTAACATCTTACAGAGCATAATGTCCCCTTTCTCTGGGTCTTTGGTGCAGAGAATAATATAGTGTATGAGGATTCAAAAGGTACACAGAATAATATTGATTATGAGAAGGATTCGAAAGACGTATCTGCTTCTATGTGTTTGAAGAGGTCAGACCATGGGCGTGAGGCTGAAACATAATCTTTGATTGTTGAAGATTATTTATTTGTTGGCGCTAGCACAGTATGTGGCATGACTTATATGTCATGCTATGTAACATGGGTGCAGTAGAGCCCAACGCAAAAAGCTTTTTATCCGCAGCAATTGAGGAGTGAGTAAAATCCAACCACGAACTGCACGACACAATGGATTTTGGTTCACCGAGCTGCCATACTGTGCAGTCAGTCATCCGCGCCGAGTTTCTCTAAACTTTGAGCCAATTGCGTTCACAAGCCTCCCTTCAAGACGAGAAAAGAAAAAGAAACACAATTAACTAGCTGATCGCAGCATGTGTCTGGCAGACTTAATGGATATCAAATTACACACAAACGCTGATAAATCATCATTACGCCACCAAATTCTAATTGATCCCGCAATTAAACTTGACAAATGGTATGTACGGCAAATCTTTACTTTATACTTTGCCAATAAGGAACTATTTATCTTTTTCCCTGTTCTGTGTTTTTTTTGGGGTAGCGACTGCGTCATAGCTAATTTCACATATGTGTGGCTAATTAAGGGGGACAGACAGCCATTTTAAAGAGGATCATTTATTTGTTTACAGCAGGGTGCCTGCTGTTGAAAATTATTCTGTTCCAAAGCTCTGTGGAGAGAGAGCGAGAGAGCTCTGCTGGGCTCTTAATGATGTCTCATACCAGACTGCTCTACAGTTTGAAACAGGGACTTGTTCTCACTCTAATAGTCCTATTCTGTATTGGTTATGTGAACATCATGTACTATGTACTGGTATTGCCGTCATTCGGCCTTCTCTACAGCTTTAAACAGGCACTATAAGGCTGCGTTTACACAGGCCATCCAATTCTGATCTTTTGCCCAATTATTGGTCTTTTGACCAATCAGATCAGATCTCTTGTCAATAATTGGGCAAAAGATCAGAATTTGGCTGCCTATGTAAACGCAGCCTAATAGTCCTATTCTGTTTTCTGTTCTGTGTATGTGCATACAGACTTTTGTAGCTTACTCTAATGTGCTATTCTGTTATGTGTACATGCATACAGTGTGCAGTGGTAGTACAGTTATATCACATCATCTAAAAGTGTAATAACAGCTTTCCTCTTAACAGAATTTGGAGTGGGAAAGGGGAGTTCAAACACACCAATGGATAATGACACATATGCTTATAACATGTATCTATTCATGATATCCCACTACACCACTATAGTAGCCTACTATGTCTAGACCCAGGGTAATGTTTTGGAGCTATTGGATTCTGAAAAAATATAATAAAATATAAATATAAATATAAAGGCATCTCCAAAATATAAACATAAACAACCCATATGCACGTGAGTATGCACATGTTTGTTCTACTGATAGTCAGACCTGTGCGTAGCGGTGCAGAAGACACCTGCTTGTTAGCTCAGCTCCAGTCCTAGGCAGCATAGCACAGCAAAGCGCCAGCATATGGTTCCCAATGATCCAGATGGCTTGTGCATGTCTGCAGACTGACAACTTTGCTCCTCTATTATCAAACACTAGTAATGAACCATAATCAAGTGGGTGTTAATGAGACATAATGAAACCATTTCTACTCAGCCTGAGCCTACTATTTGCCACTTACTTGTAATTATAAGCACTAAGCACTCGTGTGCAATCTCTCCTGTAGACAGTTTCAATAGGCAAGGAGGGAGACAGGCAGGCAGGGACGCATGCAGTCAGACAGGCAGGCAGGCAGGGAGGGAGGTAAACAGGGGGCCGTATGTATTTGTTCAGCTGAAGAACCTTTTGTTTTGTCTACAAATTTGGCAGATTTAAACCTGGAGGCGTGTGATTGGCCGTGCTGTCACAGCTGTGGCGGCTGTGGGGGGTGGGGGGGTTGGGAGAAGGAACAAAGAGAATGAATAGTCTGTCGTACTTCCTGATGACAACGCGAAAGAGGGAGAGGACGGCCGTTAATCAGAGTGACCCCTACTACCCACAAGCCTCAGCGCCGCACAGGTACACCCCCCAACTGCCGGGCAGATGGATGCACAGACAGCCATACACCTGGGAGCACTGTGCAAAAATGTAAACCATCAATTCACTTAGAACAGAGCGAGAGAGAGAGAGACAAACGGATAGAGAGAGACAGCGCGAGAGAGAGAGACAAACGGAGAGAGAGAGAGAGAGAGAGAGAGAGAGAGAGAGAGAGAGAGAGAGAGAGAGAGAGAGAGAGAGAGAGAGAGAGAGATAGAGAGAGAGAGAGAGAGAGAGAGAGAGAGAGAGAGAGAGAGAGAGAGAGAGAGAGAGAGAAGCAAGTGTCCAGAGTGTCCCTCGGAGTGAGTAAAGCTGACTTTTGGCCGACACTGAATACGCTCTGTTTCATTGAGCCATCAATCTGAGTAGCAGATGAGTTAGTTTTTTCCAATATGGCCAACTAATTGGGGTCACATGGATGGTTTGTTTAGTGCGCAGAGAGAATGAGAGAGAGCTAAAGTATCTTGGTGAAGGATGAACAGTACGTGGGTTGGCCAACCCATCACAACAATCACTTGGACTGACAAGAGTGTCACTGGGGGAGTGACAGGAGTGACATAAGAGACACAATCAACAATACAAGTTTGATGGGAGAGATTTCAACCAACAAAAAAAACACAGAGGCAGTCGGAGAAAACATGTGAGAGAGAGAGAGAGAGAGAGAGAGAGAGAGAGAGAGAGAGAGAGAGAGAGAGAGAGAGAGAGAGAGAGAGAGAGAGAGAGAGAGAGAGAAAGAGAAAGATTGCCAGCATTGGCTTTAGCAACAACCAAAACAGAGAAATAAATTCAAATCTGGAGTTCAGAGATAGATAGATGGGTAGAATAAACACTAGTGCATTGATGGAGTACCAATATTGCAGTTATGACATCTAGCTATGCAGAATAATCCCCCCAGGCTTCTATAGGCCTACACTATATCACAAAAGTGTGTTTGGTTGGAGTATCTGACCAAGCTGTGAGTGACAGCTTCATTAAAAGCGGTACATGGGAGAGTGTCAATATGGATAGTATTCAAAGTGCAGTACAGGACATGGAGGAGACAGGGTATGCCATGATACTCCAGGACACTGCCTTGTAATTCAATATCAGATAAAATCCCTTTATACAGACACAATATGACATCTCTGTTATTATTAGCCTGATAGAAAGAATCAGGAACAGAGGGGTGATTTTTCGCTTCTCCTCCTCAGATTGTGAAATAATTGCTTTCCCCCTGGGGCTAATGTAGCACTGATCGGTATTCTCTCGTAGCACCAAGTAGACACAGTCAAAACGCTGAGACTTGAGTCACACAGAGAGAGACAAGGACAAATTGGAAAAATCGAAGTCTCTGCTTTCATCTTGGCGTTCATAGATACAGTAGATAGTCGCGGAGCTGTGTTCCAAACTCACTGATGGGCCTGATTGCGATGGCGAACAAGAGTTTATTGTCTGAAACAAATACCTGGATATGAAGGAAATCAGTGAGGGATAAAGCAATGTAATTATGCCACAATAAGACGAGGCCCAGTTATCATTGTGGTAATACAGTTTACCCTTGGGGTTCAATGAAGAGTATTTGTATACAGAGAGGCCTCCTGTACAGTAGTATGGTTAGTGCAGAGATATTATTTGGCAATGTCTTGTTCTTATGTTTTGTACTGAAATGATATGGTCTTTGAGAAGCCAGAATTGCCCGTAAATAGCCCAAGGTAGGGCTGTGGCGGTCATTACATTTTGTCAGCCAGTTATTGTCATGCAAAAGACTGCCGGTCTCACGGTAATTGACCGTCAATTAACATAAACACGTTTAGCATCTCCAGGCCTCCACGCATACAAGCCGCTGATGCGTGCCTTTGGAACATCTACATTTAAAAAAGTATAATAAATCTATTGAATATACAGCATTACAATTATTTATTTTAGGCAGGTCTAAAGAAATATGTATTTCAGAAGAACAGAATATGGGTTGGCTTAATGTATGTTATCTGGTTATGCGCCATGTCATAGGCTGTAGGATTGTTCATTTAGCAGTCAAGATATGCTTGTAAGTCCCGTGCCATTATTTTATATTATATGATTTTATAGTAAGAAGAATATAATTGAACTTAGCTTAATAAAATGGAAAGGATATTTTTCCCATTCCGGAACGAGTGCGCATATGAAGTGGCTATGTTGAGCTTAAAAGTCATCATTTGAAACAGGTCCTACAGTGGGGGAAAAAAGTATTTAGTCAGCCACCAATTGTGCAAGTTCTCCCACTTAAAAAGATGAGAGAGGCCTGTAATTTTCATCATAGGTACACGTCAACTATGACAGACAAAATGAGAAAAAAAAATCATCTTCAATGCCCTTGCTGATGGAAGGAGGTTTTCACTCAAAATCTCACGATACATGGCCCCATTCATTCTTTCCTTTACACGGATCAGTCGTCCTGGTCCCTTTGCAGAAAAACAGCCCCAAAGCATGATGTTTCCACCCCCATGCTTCACAGTAGGTATGGTGTTCTTTGGATGCAACTCAGCATTCTTTGTCCTCCAAACACGACGAGTTGAGTTTTTACCAAAAAGTTCTATTTTGGTTTCATCTGACCATATGACATTCTCCCAATCCTCTTCTGGATCATCCAAATGCACTCTAGCAAACTTCAGACGGGCCTGGACATGTACTGGCTTAAGCAGGGGCACACGTCTGGCACTGCAGGATTTGAGTCCCTGGCGGCATAGTGTGTTACTGATGGTAGGCTTTGTTACTTTGGTCCCAGCTCTCTGCAGATCATTCACTAGTTCCCCCCGTGTGGTTCTGGGATTTTTGCTCACCGTTCTTGTGATCATTTTGACCCCACGGGGTGAGATCTTGCGTGGAGCCCCAGATCGAGGGAGATTATCAGTGGTCTTGTATGTCTTCCATTTCCTAATAATTGCTCTCACAGTTGATTTCTTCAAACCAAGCTGCTTACCTATTGCAGATTCAGTCTTCCCAGCCTGGTGCAGGTCTACAATTTTGTTTCTGGTGTCCTTTGACAGCTCTTTGGTCTTGGCCATAGTGGAGTTTGGAGTGTGACTGTTTGAGGTTGTGGACAGGTGTCTTTTATACTGATAACAAGTTCAAACAGGTGCCATTAATACAGGTAACGAGTGGAGGACAGAGGAGCCTCTTAAAGAAGAAGTTACAGGTCTGTGAGAGCCAGAAATCTTGCTTGTTTGTAGGTGACCAAATACTTATTTTCCACCATAATTTGCAAATAAATAAATTAAAATCCTACAATGTGATTTTCTGGATTTTTTTTTCTCAATTTGTCTGTCATAGTTGACGTGTACCTATGATGAAAATTACAGGCCTCTCTCATCTTTTTAAGTGGGAGAACTTGCACAATTGGTGGCTGACTAAATACTTTTTTCCCCCACTGTATATGCTAGATTTAGAGTTATTTGGCAACTTTAGTTGTGAATGATACAAACCTTAGAATACCTTAGAAATCAAAACATATATGGGTTGCATGATGCGACTATAGGCTATTGATTATTTGAGAAAGTCTCAGAAAAAGCTTGCGCGCTGTTCCTTGCCTCAGGCTGCACACGCTGTTCTCTCATCAAGTGATCATATTTTCACCCATCAGACTTCAATTCAGTCTTGTCTTCACTAATATGTAAAATTAGTTTTGATTTAGAATGGCCCATTATCAAATAGGGAGGAATAGGAGCAGGAGAAACGAGAAATGCCATCTGTATGCACTGGAATAGGGAATGGAGGCCACTTTTCCTCTGGTTTGTTTTTCACTCATGTCAGGTAGGCTACTCCGGTTATTTCACTCCAAGCATCAACCACTGTTTGGGGAGCATGCAGCCTCTCTCTGCACGACAGGTGATATTCCACCCAAACTCTGTATGCCATGGGCTCTCCAACCCTGTTCCAGCAGCTACTCAGTGCTTCATTTGGGAAACCTAGTGAAATCTTTTCGGGAACATCAATAGTAACATGTTTTCACAACAAAACATATTTCATTAAACTGTTGACAGCCCCTCTCTCTGCGCACTCGAGAAAGGAATGAAGGAGAGAGGGGAGCAGATGGAAATGCACAGTGGTGAGATATTATGTAGCTTAAGGTAATGTGTCAGCTTATTAATTGTGAATATATAAAAAATGCCCTATTACTAGGCCATTCAAAATCAAATACAAATTCACTATAATTGTAGACCAACTCTGAATTGGTTTAATTTAGGCTAGACCATTATGTACCAAAGATATCTTAAATCAGTTTTTTATTCGTGTTTTCCTGCCGTGCTAAATATGCAGTAGGCTATGTATTGTATAATGTCACAATCTTTATTTTAATTCAGGGTTTTTTTTCAGGCTTGGGCTCATATATAGGCCTTTGTATATGCATGAGCTCTAATATGCATATGGGTGTTTTGAATTAATCATCACCTTAGAAAGTGCTGTCCATTTCTTTGTTAGGCTTTGAAACATTTACATTTTTACATTTTAGTCATTTAGCAGACACTCTTATCCAGAGAGACTTACAGTTAGTGAGTGCATACATTTTTTCATACTGGTCCCCCGTGGGAAACGAACCCACAACCCTGGCGTTGCAAGCGCCATGCTCTACCAACTGAGCTACACGGGACTACATCGACAATGACCATGTTTTCCACTCAGTTTCAACCTGTTATTGAACTTTCTTCAAATTGATCAATCACAGTGAGGTCAGTTTTAAAAGCACATACTGTTTTGATAATAAGTGTTTGATGTGATTTTCGATCGCATTTGCATTGATGTCAGTGTGGTTAGAGGGACAATAGAGCCAGCCCTGAGTACCAGGCCATTAGTGACCTGATGGTCGTTAGCGAGTTGGGTACTACCAACGCATGTCCAGAGTGCGTAAGAGGAGATTCCCGTGACTCAATGGTCACGTAGAATTTTACTGCGGTCATAACTCATGACTGCCAGTGTGGCGGTAAAACGGTCACCGCAAGTTCCCTAGCCCAGGGCCTATATTCCTAAAACGACTCAGAGTTCGTCAACCATCTGCTGCCTTTGATACTGTGAACCATCAGATCCTCCTCTCCACCCTCTCCGAGCTGGGCATCTCCGGCGCGGCTCACTCTTGGATTGCGTCCTACCTGACCGGTCGCTCCTACCAAGTGGCGTGGCGAGAAGCTGTCTCCGCACCACGTGCTCTCACCACTGGTGTCCCCCAGGGCTCAGTTCTAGGCCCTCTCCTATTCTCGCTATACACCAAGTCACTTGGCTCTGTCATATCCTCACATGGCCTCTCCTATCATTGCTACGCTGACGACACACAACTAATCTTCTCCTTTCCCCCTTCTGATAACCAGGTGGCGAATCGCATCTCTGCATGTCTGGCAGACATATCAGTATGGATGACGGATCACCACCTCAAGCTGAATCTCGGCAAGACGGAGCTGCTCTTCCTCCCGGGGAAGGACTGCCCGTTCCATGATCTCGCCATCACGGTTGACAACTCCGTTGTGTCCTCCTCCCAGAGTGCGAAGAGCCTTGGCGTGACCCTGGACAACACCCTGTCGTTCTCCGCTAACATCAAGGCGGTGACCCGATCCTGTAGGTTCATGCTCTACAACATTCGGAGAGTACGACCCTGCCTTACACAGGAAGCGGCACAGGTCCTAATCCAGGCACTTGTCATCTCCCGTCTGGATTACTGCAACTCGCTGTTGGCTGGGCTCCCTGCCTGTGCCATTAAACCCCTACAACTCATCCAGAATGCCGCAGCCCGTCTGGTGTTCAACCTTCCCAAGTTCTCTCACGTCACCCCGCTCCTCCGCACACTCCACTGGCTTCCAGTTGAAGCTCGCATCTGCTACAAGACCATGGTGCTTGCCTACGGAGCTGTGAGGGGAACGGCACCTCCGTACCTTCAGGCTCTGATCAGTCCCTACACCCAAACGAGGGCACTGCGTTCATCCACCTCTGGCCTGCTGGCTCCCCTACCTCTGCGGAAGCATAGTTCCCGCTCAGCCCAGTCAAAACTGTTCGCTGCTCTGGCACCCCAATAGTGGAACAAGCTCCCTCACGACGCCAGGACAGCGGAGTCACTCACCACCTTCCGGAGACATTTGAAACCCCACCTCTTTAAGGAATACCTGGGATAGGATAAAGTAATCCTTCTACCCCCCCCCCCCCCCCCCCCCCTTTACTCCAAAAAATAACATTGTAAAGTGGTTATCCCACTGGCTATAAGGTGAATGCACCTATTTGTAAGTCGCTGGATAAGAGCGTCTGCTAAATGATGTAAA
Source organism: Coregonus lavaretus (assembly GCF_964263955.1). Taxonomy (NCBI): domain Eukaryota; kingdom Metazoa; phylum Chordata; class Actinopteri; order Salmoniformes; family Salmonidae; genus Coregonus; species Coregonus lavaretus. The sequence goes on along the minus strand of NW_028163247.1, from coordinate 9,773 downwards.
TGTAAATGTATGTAAATGAGTACTGATCTAGGATGAGTTTAGCCTTTTATATCCTAATGGACTGGGGGGGACCTGATCCTAGATCAGCACTCCTAATCTGGGACGCTTTATGAATACAGCTTGGCCCTGACCAAGTCGTTATCATCATCATCATCATCATCATCATCATCTCTACAGATCTTCTTGCATACCATTGCAGATGGTGTTTTACAGAAAATATATGAGGCAACGTCCGACCTTGGTTCAAGGAAACAGCTGTGTGTGTGTGTTTGTGTGTATTTTTTTCTGCGACTTGTGTCGCAAACACACCCTTCAGCCAGGGTAGCCATTTTGAAGATTCTTCTCTGAACCACAATATTTCAGTCCCTGATCTGTCTACTGTACTGTACACAGTGTCAGGTTACGGGGCTCCTCATTCCATCTGGTCATCCCTAGTAACCCCCGGGTGATGTAAACTACCCCTGACCGCTGTAAATCTATCAGTGCCACCAGAGTCTTCCCAATTAGAAGGCCCACAGCTGTAAAACAGGCTGGCTATTTTCTCTCCCTACAGTTAGTGTGTGTCCCAAATGTCACTATGGGCCCTGGTCAAAAGTAGTGCACTACATAGGGAATAGGGTGCCATTTAGAACAATGCCGTAGTCACGTTTTTAGAGACACCGAGGCATCATCAACAACTGGTGTAAATAAATCACTTACAGTGAAGAGGTAATTATAGAAGCTATAACCCATGACCAACCCTTACACCATAATCACTGTGGCCTCACAAGTAATCAACAGCATATTATCTGCTATGAGCTGGAAAAGTGCTCACACGTACACTACTCCACCCCACTACAGGAAAACACAAGCACATCCTGTTTAAAGCGGCAATCAGCAATAGAAAACTATAACAAAGTGGTCTCCCTGCTTCAGTCAAAAGCTGAGGGATATGCCTGGAGAAATGGAACCACTCTCAAAGTTGTAGACAGAGGGATGCAAGGACTGACCATCCATGATATCAAAATTATAGTTTTAACCATGTTTCGAGGCTATATAGTGTTTGTTTACTTTGTTTACAAACATCGGAGTAAAACAAGCATATACAGTGCATTCGGAAAGTATTCAGACTCCTTCCCTTTATCCACATTGTTGCGTTACAGCCTTATTCTAAAATGGATTAAATAAACATTGTTCCTCATCAATCTACACACAATACCCCATAATGACAAAAACGAAAACAGGGTTTTAGATATTTTTACAAATGTATATATATATATATTTAAAAAAAAACATAAGTATTCAGACCCTTTGCTATGAGACTCGAAATGGAGCTCAGGTGCATCCTGTTTCCATTGATCATCCTTGAGATGTTTCTACAACTTGATTGGAGTTCACTTGTGGTACATTCAATCGATTGGACATGATTTGGAAAGGCACACACCTGTATGTCAGAGCAAAAACCAAGCCATGAGGTCAAAGGAATTGTCCTTAGAGCTCCGAGACAGGATTGTGTTGAGGCACAGATCTGGAGAAGGGTACCAAAACATTTCTGCAGCATTGAAGGTCCCCAAGAACACAGTGTCCTCCATCATTCTTAAATGGAAGAAGTTTGGAACCACCAAGACTCTTGCTAGAGCTGGCCAAACTGAGCAATCAGGGGAGAAGGGCCTTGGTCAGGGAGGTGACCAAGAACCCGATGGTCACTCTGACAGAGCTCCAGAGTTCCTCTGTGGATATGGGAGAACCTTCCAGAAGGACAACCATCTCTGCAGCACTCCACCAATCAGGCTTTTATGGTAGAGTGGCCAGATGGAAGCCACTCCTCAGTAAAAGGCACATGACTGCCCGCTTGGAGTTTGCCAAAAGGCACCTAAAGGACTCTCAGACCATGAGAAACAAGACTCTCTGCTCTGATGAAACCAATATTGTACTCTTTGGCCTGAATGCCAAGCGTCACGTCTGGAGGAAACCTGGCACCATCCCTACGGTGAAGCATGGTGGTGGCAGCATCATGCTGTGGGGATGTTTTTCAGCGGAAGGGACTTGGAGACTAGTCAGGATCGAGGGAAAGATGAACGGAGCAAAGTACAGAGAGATCCTTGATGAAAACCTGCTCCAGAGCACTCAGGACCTCAGACTGGGGCAAAGGTTCACCTTCCAACAGGACAATGACCCTAAGCACACAGCCAAGACAATGCAGAAAATTTCATTTTCCACTATTCATGTGGTTTTTCTGTAAGGGTACTTTTGACCGGAAGCACTACTATGGATAGTGCACTATATAGGGAATGGGATGCCATTTGGGATGTAGACCTAGGCGGCTGTGCTGTGCTGTCAGAGGGATAAGTCTGGACTCTAAAAGGATTGCTGCTGGAAATAAAGACACCAGTGTGTCAGCTGTAAGTTCCTGAGAAGGGCCCATCAGACAAGTGGATGTGTATTGACAGGCCCGAGACAGAGCGAAGGAGAGATGGAGAGAGAGCAGGGGTGAGATGGAGGGAGAGATGAGAGAAAGAGAGAGAGAGATAGAGGGAGTGAAAGAGATAGAGAAAGAGCGAGAGAGAGAGCGAGCGAGAGAAAGCAAGTGTCCTGGAGTCACTCACCTTGGCACAGGCTGCAATGTCAGCTAACCCGGTGGCCATCAGTCTCCAGCCCTGTCCCCACTATTATTTAGAGCCAAACAAATACCAGCTAGGCTGAATGTCACGGCAAGGACACCCACAGCCCTCACCATCAACTCCACCAATCAGTGTCCAGGGTTTCAAATCACTCTTTCTCCTGCCCTCGCCCACAAATCCATCCCCCCCCCGACAGATGCATCAGGGGCGGCACCGTGCAACAGATTTACTGCTCTCCCCAACCTGGGGCCGACACGATTTATTGACATTAGTTGTCAGCTTTCTTTTCTCCAGAAAGTGCACGTAGAATTAATTTTAACTGCGTCTTAATGTTAAATATCCTGGAAACACTAAATTTCATGGTAGGTGATGCTCACAGCCACATAAGCATATATCATCAAATTATTGGGCTGAAATTCAAATCTTTTTTTTTTAACGATAGCGAAGAGATTATCGTTTAATAAGAAGCAGCTCATAACCACTTAATCTCCCAGTCGTTAATTACTCAGATCTTTATGCTGAGGAATGATGATCTCTCCAGTCTCTATTTAATGCATCAAAAGTTTAAGTAATTTAATTGCATTGTATTTATTACTTAATTATGTCGGAGAACTCTGAATCTTTATGAAGAACAACCTGAACAGGGAGTAATTCCCTAACATGTACTAGCGAGACAAAAATGTGTCTATTTGACGTTTTTACTACTTTTTTCCCCTAGACCTTTCAAAAGCATTGCAATGAAATGGGTAAAACACCAAATAGCTACCTATGGTATGGTGTCTTAAGCAATCATAGCTCTTAAATTCAACAAAACAAGCAATGCAACTGCGTGTAAGATATATATTTTTAGGATGCTGTAATGTAACATCAGCACCCCTTGCTGTAGGCCTATAAGGCTTCTCAATACAATGGCTCCCTATGCCTTGAACCCACGGTCAAAGTAAACGAGGCCTATATCTTTTTTAACCACTAGTTCACCAAATAGACTCAGCTATTCTTAAAATGCGACACACAAGACGATAGGGCCCACATAGTTAGGAAGACGGCTAATGACAGGCTACGTGAGGATATTGGAACTAGTGTCTTTTAGTGTGTAGAGTATCTCTACTTTTGACCACTTTTTTAAAAGGGCCATATTCAAGCTCCCTTCATGGAACAGATTCAAATAAATCACTGTCTCAGCATTAAACATGTAAATGTGGATCGATATGTACTTGGTCTTTTCAATAGCAGCTGCCGTAAAGGCCCTCTGAGCACAACCGGCCATATAAGTATGTAAAATAAATTAGGAGAGCAGAGTGAGAGGCTGCAGCAATTCCCCCATAAATATAACATAACGACCACAACTAAAATGTCAGGGAATCCAATAAATCAATTTCACCGGGACAGGACGGCCTTTATGTGCCAAACACACACACATATTTATAATTCTCTCTCTTTTTCTAGAGGAGGAGGATCTCATTTTTGGTAGAGAGAGAAAGAGAGAGGGGAGGGCGGGAGGGAGGAAGGGTGGGATATGAAGAGAGAGAGAGAGAGAGAGAGAGAGAGAGAGAGCGAGAGAGAGAGAGAGAGAGAGAGAGAGAGAGAGAGAGAGAGAGAGAGAGAGATAAAGGGGGAGACAGAGAGAGAGAGAGAGAGAGAGAGAGAGAGAGAGAGAGAGAGAGAGAGAGAGAGAGAGAGAGAGTTAGCAAACAAACAGGGGAAGGGAATGGATGCAACACAACATTGGTTCCTCTCACACAAGGAGGCTTTAATATGTGTTCCATGTGATTCTTCACCCTGACACAGAAACCTGAGGCCTGAGCCCGCTCAATTTCTACAGACTAAATGGTTTCTGAGGGACTTTGCCACACACACACACAAGTATGTGTGCAAAAAATGTAGAGAGATGGATGTAACAGAATAGATGGATAGAGAGAGGGCCTCATTTAGAAAACAGAACACTATTGGGCCTCCCCAAACAACAGAGAGAGAGAGAGAGAGAGAGAGAGCGAGCGAGCGAGCGAGAGAAATAAAGAGACTCCACAGCCATCGAGTGTCACCAATTCTAGAACTAATTCCCTCTTGATGTAAAGAGACCGGGTAAATGTCCAGGATAATAAGATGATTGAACCTCCTAGAACCTCTGAACTCTCTGATAACTGACACTATTAGGCCGGTTCACAATATATATGGGTTCACAAAGGCACACGGGTTACAGACCCATCACAACTAGTGAGAGTGATTTAGAACCAAATAACACCATTATCTACTCTTTCAACTCTCCAAATAGACAGCATACATACCTGAGACGGCAGGCACTATGTTGTTTAGAAGACTATTTCCCCTGCCAACTAAAACCCCAAAATGGGTAAAAGATAAAAATATAGGGATATGTATTTTTTGTTCACCTGATAAACCAGAAAAGCAAACATGTGCATAATTGTGTACAGTACAGTATTACTGTGGTTGCTCTTAACAACTAACATCCTTGTATTCTCCATGGCGTTATACAGTCTGTTTCAACACTTTCCCTAAACCAATCCATCACATGATCAATATATGTGGCATACACTATATATACAAAAGTATGTGGACACCCCTTCATATTAGTGGATTCGGCTATTTCAGCCACACCTGTTGCTGACAAGTGTATAAAATCGAGCACACAGCCATGCAATCTCCATAGAAAACATTGGCAGTAGTATAGCCTTACTGAAGAGCTCAGTGACTTTCAAAGTGGCACCGTCATAGGATGCCACCTTTCCAACAAGTCAGTTCGTCAAATTTCTGCTCTGCTAGAGCTGCCCCGGTCAACTGTAAGTGCTGTTATTGTGAAGTGGAAACATCTAGGAGCAACAATGGCTCAGCCATTGGTAGGCCACACAAGCTGAAGCGCATAAAAATCGTCTGTCCTCGGTTGCAACACTCACTACCGAGTTCCAAACTGCCTCTGGAAGCAACATCAGCACAATAGCTGTTCGTCGGAAGCTTCATGAAATGGGTTTCCATGTCCGAGCAGCCGCACACAAGCCTAAGATCACCATGCGCAATGCCAAGCGTTGGCTGGATTGGTGTAAAGCTCGCCGCCATTGGACTCTGGAGTGATGAATCACGCTTCACCATCTGGCAGTCCAACGGACAAATCTGGGTTTGGCGAATGCCAAGAGAATGCTACCTGCCGAATGCATAGTGCCAACTGTAAAGTTTGGTGGAGGGGGAATAATGGTCTGGGGCTGTTTTTTATGGTTTGGCCTAGGCCCCTTAGTTCCAGTGAAAGTAAATCTTAACGCTACAGCATACAACAACATTCTAGACAATGCTGTGCTTCCAACTTTGTGGCAACAGTTTGGGGAAGGCCTTTTCCTGTTTTAGCATGACAATGCCCCTGTGCACAAAGCGAGGTCCATACAGAAAGGGTTTGTCGAGATCGGTGGGGAAGAACTTGACTGGCTATTACAGAGCCCTGACCTCAACCCCATCGAACACCTTTAGAATGAATTGGAACGCTGACTGCAAGCCAGGCCTAATCGCCCAACATCCGTGCCCAACCTCACTAATACTCTTATGGCTGAATGGAAGCAAGTCCCTCCAGCAATGTTCCAACATCTAGTGGAAAGCCTTCCCAGAAGAGTGGAGGCTGTTATAGCAGCAAAGGTGGGACCAACTCCATGTTAATGATAATGATTTTGGAATGAGATGTTCGATGACCAGGTGTCCACATACTTTTGGTAATGTAGTGTAACCTTACAAGCTGCATCCCCAGTCTATCTGACCTCATAATAAGTCGCTGTAGTAAAAACAAATAAATCTAGCAGAACCCAGCACTGCATAGGAATGCAATTATTCTAATAGCAGCCTCTGTAAAATGACTCCAGTCACTTATGGACAACCTAATAAGCAGGCTGTGATGGATGGGGCTATAGTGGAGGAAGGATCTCTAGTGAGGCCAGGGCTCGTCAAAGAAACGCATTGAAAGCATTTTTAGAATTTTGTAAAGTTAGTGTTGGAGAGGTGAAAAAATGATTGCTGTCCATCAATAATGAGAAACCACCTGGCATTGACAACCTAGATGTTAAGCTACTGAGGATGGTAGTGGACTATATTGCCACTCCTATTTCCCACATCTTTAATCTGAGCCTGGAGAAAAGTGTTTGTCCACAGACCTGGAGGGAAGCTAAAGTTATTCCGCTACCCTAAAATGGTAAAGCTCCCTTTGCTGACTCTAACAGCCCACCAATCAGCTTGCTGACAGTTCTTAGCAAACTTATGGCAAAGATTGTTTTTGACCAGATACAATGCTATTTCTTTGTGAACAATTTAACAACTAACTTTCAGCACACTTACAGTATAGGGAAGGACACTCAACATGTACTACACTGACACAAATTACTGATGATTGGCTGAAAGAAATTAATGATAATAAGATTGTGGGCGCTGTACTGTTAGATTTCAGTACAGCCTTTGCTATTATTGACCATCATTTGTTATTGAAAAAATTATGGCTTTACATCATCTGGCATATCATGGATAGAGAGCTATCTATCTAATAGAACACAAAGGTTTTTCTTTAATGGAAGCTTCTCTAACGTAAAACATGTAAAGTGTGGTATTCCACAAGGGAGCTGTCTTCGCACTTTACTTTTCTCTATTTTTACTAATGATTTACCATTTGCATTAAACAAAGCCTGTGTCTATGTACGTAGATGATTCAACACTATAAATGTCAGCACCCACTGCTAGTGAAATCACTGCAACCCTAAACAAAGAGTTGCAGTCAGTTTTAGAATGGGTGGCTAGGAATAAATAAGTCCTGAACATATCTAAAAGCAAAAGCATGTATTTGGTACAATGTTTTAGATCAAATCTGAATCAATGTCTCGCAAGATCACATAATGAGTAATTTGCATTTTCCATAACAGAACCGAATATAATAGGCCTATAACTTTACTGTTACACCAGAAACAACTCCTCCTTTCTAATTATATTTTAGGATGGTTAGCTGAAGCTGAATAGTACAAAATAAATGTTTTTAAATCATGCGCCAAAACTCAACAGAGCACACTACTAGGCAGGATATATGCTTTGATTGAAACAAAATACAAGAAAGGCTAATAGTTTGTTAACACCATCTGCTCTAATTCGTTCACGAAACAGTAATTCAAGAAGATCTAAATGCATATTCCAAGTAAACTGATTGAGATCAATCAAATGATTGGCATGGAGATGCAGTTTGGATGTTTCACTGATGCAATTATACATATTCTATAATGATAGGCTATTCAATTGGCTACATCTGTTGGTACAAACTTATATTGAGGAAATTATGACGTCATTTACATGTTATTTCTGCGCTCCCTCATCTAAAGAAATTGCACTACACCACTGCTCAGAACAGAGCAGCACACCTGGCCCTCAAATGTATACTTGTGTTGCTGTGTTGCTATTCCTGTCCATTAGTGTTCTGTATTTTGTCATGTTCTATGTTTTGTGTGGACCCCAGGAAGAATAACTGCTGCTTCTTCAACAGCTAATTGTGATCCCTCCCCCCAAAAATCTAACCCTAACCCTTAACCTTAACCATAACCTTAGCCCCAAACCACTAACCCTAACTTCTAACCCTAAACCTAACCCCTAAGCCTAAAATAGTATGTTTCCTTGTGGGGACAGGCGAAATGTCCACGAATTTTCCTTGTTTTACTATCCTTGTGAGGACTTCTGGTCCCAAAAGGATAGTAAAACACACACACACACACAATCTAAAGACAAAGCCTGTGTTTTCCCTAGGGGATGATTACAACACTTACGCTTCACACAAGGAAATGTGATAGGCTATAGGAGTACAACATGTCTGATCTGGGATGGTAGGTGTTAGACAGTCTGGACTGAGATTGGATAACTTTACTGGGGTGGTAGACAGTCTGGACTGAGGTTAGATAACCTTACTCAAAGGTCAAATAAGACACAAGGAAAGGATGAGGGACAATGCACAGATTATGGATTATTATAGTATATATTTATCATCTCACATGATTTCTCATCTACAAAAGCCTACAATGCTTTCTTAGGTCTAAGAAATAAATGTATACACATTCATACTATCTCCCACACCAGTACTAAAACTATAGTATAGCCAAATCTATAGAGGCCCTATAGCCCAAGCCTAAGCCCTATACACTGGAGGTGGGTTGTTTAAGAAACAATTAGGGGGGTAACGTTATACAGAGCCATTTGCAGGCAGAGCCAGGCTCCCTCCCTGTGCTTCCTGGGCTGGCTGGCTGGAGTACCTTTCACAGCTGATTTATAACACTGTCGCCTTCACAAGGCAACATAATTAATAGGACCATGGACTTCTAATTCCACTGACTTCCACAGCAAGTGGATTTCATTTGATTTATGATGGCTGGCGAGTTTGCATTTCATCAGTTCATTCAGTCATTATTTATGCTGATGACCAATTCCAATGGGTGGCGATCATCTAACTCGGCACTAATCAAAGAGAATTAGGGTTCACTGCATTATTTATATGCTGCTAATTTATCTTGGGAACGAGGGTTGAGAAGAATAGTTGCCGCGGTAACTCCGGGAAATAGGCTGGTGACTCTGAGTTTAGAGGCGTGATTAGCATTAAAGGGGTCGTAGCACCTTGAATGACACAACCGATGCAGTTGTACCTGTACTGTATGGGCACACTAAAGTACTACAGTCCTTAGCAAACTGGTTCAGAAGGAGTAGGAAGTACCTACCAGAAGGAGTATGACGTACCTAACTACTGCAATTTATGGCATGTACATGGAGAAAACTCTAACTAGCTAATACAATCAAAATGTTAAATAGGTCTTAGGTACTGTATTTATTAGACAAGACCCGCTAGGTTTTTTATCTTCACAAATCTTCTAATAGACAGCTTGTCAAGCACTATGATTGCACTTCAAAGGACTCCCAAATTATCAATGACGAGTGCAAAGAAGCCATCATTTGTAAAGTGGGTTTCATGTTGATCGCCCTCAGCCCAGGGGCATAGATGGACATATCAAAGGGCTAGGTTTCTCCATGTGTCAATATGTGTTTATAATCTGATCTCAAACCACTAGGCAGGCTGACTGGTTAAAGTCATGCACAGAATGCTAATTACCAAAGGCCCAAAAATAACTGGAGTGATTGTATTTAGGGGGCTTGTCCGCGATCTGGACT
>NW_028163248.1:0-12086 GCF_964263955.1 Coregonus lavaretus | reverse complement strand
AACAGAACATCTTTAGCAGTGGTGAAAACCGAGGTGAGTGAGTGAGTGATAGGGGAAGTATATGTTTAGCACAGCTGTGTTGAATGTCTGTCTGTGGGCAGTCAGTCAGTCTGTGGTCGGAGAGGAGCTGACTTGGTGACACAGGAGCCATATGCCAGGGGAAGGGGCGTGGGGAGAGTCACGCTCCAAGCTGACAGACTAACAGGCTGGATGAGACGTTTACCAAAAACCAACAGTGTTATGTTAGGTAAGCTGATTGGCCAATGGAAAAGCTGCTTGATGGATGGATCATCCCTTTTCTATGATTCAATGGCCCCCTATTCCCTATGTAGTGCAGTAGTTTTGACCAGAGCTATGGGTCCTGGTGAAAAGAAGTGCACTATAAAGGTAATAGGGTGCTATTTGGGACGAAGCCTAGGTCTTTCTGGGGAACCTGGGTGTTGTAACGAGGTGACCTATTAACGAATGGCAACACAGTCAACAGCAGAAAGAAACAAAAAAAGACCACACAGCTTAGTGAGGCAACTGGGGAACATGTTACTAGTCATTACTTGAACAGTCATTTAGCAGATACCTTTATCAAAAGCAACGTCTAGTTAACAATAACACATACAGGTAACTGCCAAAATAATGGAAACACTTGAGTAAATAAGGGATATATAGTATATTGAAAGCAGGTGCTTCCACACAGGTGTGGTTCCTGAGTTAATTAAGCAATTAACATCCCATCATGCTTAGGGTCATGTATAAAAATGCTGGGCAGGCCATTATTTTGGCTACCATGGCTATGCCCCCATAGGATGACAACGCCCCCATCCACAGGGCATGAGTGGTCACGGAATGGTTTGATGAGCATGAAAACGATGTAAACCATATGCCATGGTCGTCTCAGTGACCAGATCTCAACCCAATTAAATACTTATGGGATATTCTGGAGCAGCGCCTGAGACAGTGTTTTCCACCACCATCAACAAAACACCAAATGAGTAGAACTTGTAGAATCTATGGCAAGGTGCATTGAATCTGTTCTGGCTCGTGGTGGACCAAGGCCCTATTAAGACAGTTTATGTTGGCATTTCCTTTAATTTGGTAGTTACTTGTACATCAAGTATTATATGTACCCATGCCAGAATACCCACAAACACAACAGTCCAAAATGGAGAGGTACTGTCTGCCCAATATTGAGAACAGTTTGTTTTCATTTTTCAACGTTTTGCTAGTGTTCCCTACACGGTGAACATGACCCCTGGTGTTGCCAGCTCCATAACTCAAATTAACTGAGTCATCATGCCAACCACAAAGGGTGTTAACTAGTACCACTTAACCAAGAAGAGATGTACTGTAATGTACTGACGGAAGAACATGATTGAGACAAAGACACATTGTAAAAGTTCCCACATGTTGGTTCGGTTGGCATGGATGGGCACATGGGTCAGATGTGTGCCAAAATACAGATCTCCCAGTCAGCTCACTCACACATGTCCTGCTCTGCTTGCTCAAAACAGTTTGTTTGGCCGTCTTGTTTTTCTGTAACTATGGCTACATTATCGTGTTTAACTAGTTTTTTATTGAATTCAAAACGAAAGCCATCATGTATTTGTGACAGAAAAGGCTAAACAGGTACATTAGTTAACATCGTGGACAACACAAAGCACATGAACCACCTGTTGTACCGTGTGCCACTAGACAACATTAAGTTATTCATTCAAAAATAATATAAATAAGACAATCACTGCCTCATGAATAATCACTCTGAAAGATGTTTGGTACGTCAACATTGATCCTAATACAAATAAGAATAAGATAAAGTTAACATATAAGACAAATTAAAGGAAAGATTCCCCCATTTTGAACATTATATCCTATTTGTGCATCTCTGAATTATGTTCTATCAATTCCCGGGGTCATTGAATGTTTTCATATGTATCCGAGACATTCACCATTCAAGCAGGCAGAAATACAGCCGGTATGACGCGTTTTGCATCATATGACATGAAAACATTCAATGACCCCGGGAATTGATAGAACATCACTCAGAGATGCACAATCTACATTTACATTTCAGTCATTTAGCAGACGCAAATAGGATAACGTTCAAAATGGGGGAATCTTTCCTTTAATTTGTCTTATATGTTAACTTTATCTTATTCTCATTGTTCTGAATGTGCAATTTTGCATTTCTACAAAGACTTTATAATGTTCCCGTGTAGCTCAGTTGGTAGAGCATGGCGCTTGCAATGCCAGGGTTGTGGGTTTGATTCCCACGGGGGGCCTGTATGAAAAATGTATGCACTCACTAACTGTAAGTCGCTCTGGATAAGAGCGTCTGTAAAAATGTGAATCTTTCCTTTAAGTCTAGTGCCATAAAAGTAAAGGTTTCACTCAAATTGCTCTGTCTCCTTGGGTTAGTAACAGTTGTTACTGTGGTTCTTTCCTCAATGCTTGACAAGCCCCTCTCTAACTGGAAAAAAAATGCATTCTCCAGCCAGTGTCTGTGAACCACATCAGAAACAGTGGGAGATTCTAAGCGAATAAGAAATATGCCCACAACTCACAATGAAATTGTGAAGTGTGATTGGTAAAAGTGCAAAGTTTCAGAGTGGATATAAACTCCAGCTAGGTTGTTGCAGATGTACTGTCCTACAGAGAATTCAGTACTAACCAGTGTGCCACATTTGTGTGTGTGTGAGAGAGAGAGAGAGAGAGAGAGAGAGAGAGAGAGAGAGAGAGAGAGAGAGAGAGAGAGAGAGAGAAAGGGGGAGAGAGAGAGAGAGAGAGGGGGGGGGACAAAGAGAACATGAGGTAGCGTTATAGCGGCAGCTGCAGTGTAGTGTAGGCTACCTGGGAGCAGAGGTGCTCCATGCATCATCCAACACTATGTGTCTGGCCAGGCCTCCTCTGAGATTAATTAGGAACCAGCTCTAAGAGGAGGTGGTTTGTGTATGTATGTGTGTGTGTGTGTGAGAGAGAGAGAGAGATTGGAGCCCAGATTAGGAGAAGATGAATTACCCTCCTCTGGACTCTGGAAGCTTAAAGTTCAGCTATTTTATAGAACAGACATTTAGTCGAGGGACAGTAGAGCACCATATCTACGTTACAATCTAGAAGTGGTTAGGCTGGTATGTACACAATGCATATTGGACTACATCTGTGTGTCTCTTTCTCTCGAATGCTTTTCCGACAGAATGAGATATAACATCTCAGGCATGTCAGCTCTGACTGAACACCAAGTGAGACATCAGTAACTTCAGACTGGATAAAGGCTCTGCTACTTCCCAGACAAACCTCTCAGGATTCAGAGTGTTAACAGAATGGAACAGCACAGAGAGACAACCTAGGGAGGGCTTGGGTGAATTAACATGTCACTATTTCTGAATCCAAGGGCTGCAGGAAAAAAAGGACCAGGTCAATCATAAACGTATACTAAATGTCTTACAGTCTGACCTGATCTGAACAGAGTACAATAGCAACATGCATTTGTTTCTAGGCCAGAATGCATATTTAGCATCTCCTAAAGCATCTTAACTGAAGTGCCGTTGAGATCATAAGATGGCAACACAATTCATTAACTGCCAACACTTTCTTAATCAGCACAATTTGTTATGGCAACTTGCCTAGAAAGATGCTGAGATAGTAAATACGACAGATTGGGGAAGTTTAGGACATCATGTTTATTACCCTACCTGTCCTACAGTATTTGAGCACGTCACATTTTATTAGCTACAATATCGGTACATTTGAAACACTGCATAAGGCAATAGACACAGCAACAATTTACCAATGGCTTGCAGAATTTGAAGCACTATAGTATGTTTTTTTCTGCTGAGGCAGATTTGACAACAGCAGTTTTGGGGGAGGGAGATGTATAGGGATTAAGAGTCTTCTCCACTGAGGTTAGAGTGCAATTACCAGCGGTTTTAAGACTGCTGAACGAGGTGTGAAACAATCGAACGTTATAAATCAACTCTGTGTTTCAGCTTGGTCATGCTGACACACACAAACACACATGTATACACACACACACACACACGCACACGCACACGCACACCCACATTCAGAAAAACCTCAGCCCTATGAAGCAGCTATCACAACAAGATGAACTACACCAATCTGTTCAAGCTAACAAACTCCACATTGATACCTCAACCTTATGGTAACCTTGAATTAACACGTCAGAATAGCGAGTAACAAGGTACAGTAAGACAGTTCCTTCAGCAGAAATATCCAAACGTCAACGCGTGAGAACTTTATATCTGTATTTTAAGTAAGAACAAATACCATCGTCTTAGATAAAAGAATGAAAGGAACAAAGTGTGTGTATGTGTGTGTGTGTGTTTGTGTGTGTGTGTTTGCGCGTTTGTGTGTGCATGTTTGTTTGCACGCGACCTCTTGATGCCCACTTGGGAACAACCCCTGTACGTCTGTCTGTCTGTCAGACCCACCTCTATTTGGGAAGTCAGACAAACCTCTGTTAGGCCAACCAGCTCCTATCCCATCCACATGGCTATAGATAGAACATCTAGAATAACCTCTTAAATCCATCCATCCTTAGAAAGCGCTCCTCAAGGTAAAGCAACAACAAAGTAGGCCAAAGAGACAGCGTGCATCGCAGAGGACGACTTGGCACTCTCCATCCATTGGTTGGTTTAGAACCAGGACATACTCACACTGATGCACCTAAAAGCATTGAGTGAAATATAAAGAGGATATTGATATGCTCTTAGATTCGAGCTGAAGGGGGATGTTTGTGTGTTTATATGTGTGTGTGTGTGTGTGTATTTTGCATGGACAGGTCTGCCTGGTTTGTACGAAAACATGACAATATTATATATATATACAGTGGGGGAAAAAAGTATTTAGTCAGCCACCAATTGTGCAAGTTCTCCCACTTAAAAAGATGAGAGAGGCCTGTAATTTTCATCATAGGTACACGTCAACTATGACAGACAAAATGAGGAAAAAAAATCCAGAAAATCAAATTGTAGGATTTTTTATGAATTTATTTGCAAATTATGGTGGAAAATAAGTATTTGGTCACCTACAAACAAGCAAGATTTCTGGCTCTCACAGACCTGTAACTTCTTCTTTAAGAGGCTCCTCTGTCCTCCACTCGTTACCTGTATTAATGGCACCTGTTTGAACTTGTTATCAGAATAAAAGACACCTGTCTACAACCTCAAACAGTCACACTCCAAACTCCACTATGGCCAAGACCAAAGAGCTGTCAAAGGACACCAGAAACAAAATTGTAGACCTGCACCAGGCTGGGAAGACTGAATCTGCAATAGGTAAGCAGCTTGGTTTGAAGAAATCAACTGTGGGAGCAATTATTAGGAAATGGAAGACATACAAGACCACTGATAATCTCCCTCGATCTGGGGCTCCATGCAAGATCTCACCCCGTGGGGTCAAAATGATCACAAGAACGGTGAGCAAAAATCCCAGAACCACACGGGGGGACCTAGTGAATGACCTGCAGAGAGCTGGGACCAAAGTAACAAAGCCTACCATCAGTAACACACTACGCCGCCAGGGACTCAAATCCTGCAGTGCCAGACGTGTCCCCCTGCTTAAGCCAGTACATGTCCAGGCCCGTGCTAGAGTGCATTTGGATGTTCCAGAAGAGGATTGGGAGAATGTCATATGGTCAGATGAAACCAAAATATAACTTTTTGGTAAAAACTCAACTCGTCGTGTTTGGAGGACAAAGAATGCTGAGTTGCATCCAAAGAACACCATACCTACTGTGAAGCATGGGGGTGGAAACATCATGCTTTGGGGCTGTGTATCGTGAGGGACCAGGACGACTGATTCGTGTAAAGGAAAGAATGAATGGGGCCATGTATCGTGAGATTTTGAGTGAAAACCTCCTTCCATCAGCAAGGGCATTGAAGATGAAACGTGGCTGGGTCTTTCAGTATGACAATGATCCCAAACACACCGCCCGGGCAACGAAGGAGTGGCTTCGTAAGAAGCATTTCAAGGTCCTGGAATGGCCTAGCCAGTCTCCAGATCTCAACCCCATAGAAAATCTTTGGAGGGAGTTGAAAGTCCGTGTTGGCCAGCGACAGCCCCAAAACATCACTGCTCTAGAGGAGATCTGCATGGAGGAATGGGCCAAAATACCAGCAACAGTGTGTGAAAACCTTGTGAAGACTTACAGAAAACGTTTGACCTGTGTCATTGCCAACAAAGGGTATATAACAAAGTATTGAGAAACTTTTGTTATTGACCAAATACTTATTTTCCACCATAATTTGCAAATAAATTCATTAAAAATCCTACAATGTGATTTTCTGGATTAATTTTTCTCATTTTGTCTGTCATAGTTGACGTGTACCTATGATGAAAATTACAGGCCTCTCTCATCTTTTTAAGTGGGAGAACTTGCACAATTGGTGGCTGACTAAATACTTTTTTCCCCCACTGTATACTGTATATACTGAACAAAAATATAAAGGCAACATGTCCCATGTTTCATGAGCTGAAATAAAAGATCCCAGAAATGTTTGCACAAAAAGCTTATTTCTCTCAAATTTTGTGCACAAATTTGTTTGCATCCCTTAGTAAGCATTTCTCCTTTGCCAAGATAATCCATCCATCTGACAGGTGTGGCATATCAAGAAGCTGATTAACCAGCATGATCGTTACACAGGTGCACCTTGTGCTGGGTACATTAAAAGGCCACTCTAAAATGTGCAGTTTTGTCACACAACACAATACCACAGATGTCTCAAGTTTTGAGGGAGTGTGCAATTGGCATGCTGACTGCAAGAATGTCCACCAGAGCTGTTACCAGAGAATGTAATGTTCATTTCTCTACCATAAGCCGCCTGCAACATCGTTTTAGAGAATTTGGCAGTACGTCCAACCGGCCTCACAACAGCAGACCACGTGTAACCACGCCAGCCCAGGACCTCCACATCCGGCTTCTTCACCTGCGGGATTGTCTGAGACCAGCCACCCGGACAGCTGATGAAACTGAGGAGTATTTATGTCTGTAATAAAGCCCTTTTGTGGAGAAAAACTCATTCTGATTGGCTGGCTCCCCAGTGAGTGGGCCTATGCCCTCCCAGGCCCACCCATGGTTGCACCCTTGCCCAGTCATGTGAAATCCAAAGATTATGGCCAAATAAATTTATTTCAATTGACTGATTTCCTTATTTAACTGTAACTCAGTAAAATCGATGAAATTGTTGCATGTTGCGTTTATATTTATATATATATACATATCTTTCTTTTTCATAGAAACACAATCATAGCTTTTGTATGTGCTCACTCATTTCCATAGAAGTTGTGTACTTGTCTTTTGTGAAATAACCATTGAGACACCATAGCCAAGTAATTTATTATATAACCACATCATGGATGGGGTTAGAAATGGGAAGAGACAAATGTCTTACAGATAAAGACATGACGATGTGTCATCTAGAGACCCTATCAGGGATATTGTCCATATCTTGACAAAATCAGTTACTCAAAGAACTTCAGAAGCTCCCTTCAGTCACGAGTCAAAAAGGGGCGAAGGAGGAGAGAAGTTTTACAGACAGGGCTGTGGTGCAACCATGACAGAATGATGCGCTGCGGGGCAATCAGTAGGAATGATTAAAACTACAAAGAGATGCCATGTGCCTGTCAAATCATGGGTTGGAGGGGTAAGGCAGCGCCACGTGAGTGAAACACACATACACACACACATGCACGCTCCAGCACGTGCACGCTCACACATGCATGCACACACACACACTCATTCCCCACCTCATTTTACGTTCAACCCTCAGTGGACACGAGTGATGAAGAAGGGAGCAGTGATTATTGACCATAATCATCCCAGACCTGGTCTACGTCCCAAATGGCACCCTATTCCCTCCATCGTGCACTACTTTTGACCAGTATATAGGGAATAGGGTGCAATTTGGGACACAGATTTTGGATGAGAAGAAAGGCCATTCAAGGTGTGAACAAGTGACCCCTTGAGACAGCAGAGCGTCACCTCTCAGGTCCTTGGGTATGATTGAAGTTGACCTTCCTACAGATGGACCAGACCTCAATCAGGGACAACCCGTGACCAAGACAACCCACCCATCCGCCCGCCTGCCTGCAGCACTTTTTGTTGTCGCATTCAAGTTCCACTCTCTCAAAATAACAATGTAAGTCCATGTAAAAAGAACCAACATTATATTCATGGGTTTTGCTTTGTGTGATATTAACTGAGGAACGTGTTATGAAAATAACTTATGATGATTGACATTTTCAGGTCATCCATTGGTGTAAATCACTGCAATAATGGTCTTTACCAGTCATTTCCTTCAGAAGAAGTACATTCAATTGACCTAGTTTTTTAACAGAGAGGCTACGATAATGTGTTACCCCTAGCCTCAGTTTTCAGGGTGGTTTGACTATTTTCATCTCTCTCTCTCTCTCTCTCTCTCTCTCTCTCTCTCTCTCTCTCTCTCTCTCTCTCTCTCTCTCTCTCTATCTATCTCTCCAATGATAATCAGTTCATACTGTTCTGATACACCTATGATAAGAGGTACTCCTTTGAGACAAACATTGTGAAACAAATTAAATGAAATCTAGAACGTTTCTCTCCCACCAGCTGCATCTCCACCAGGGGGTCTATGAATAGACCCTGTGTGCTACGTGATGCGGAGGCCCTTAGGGTATAGCATCTTGAAAATGTGACTGAGAACAGAAAGAGAACGTATCTAACAGAAGTCACCTCTCTGCCATGTGAAACATAAATATAACTGCAAAACTACAGTACAGGAAAACAACAAAAGGAATACGAAAACACATGAGAACCATTATTTGAACATCACGTACACATCATTAACAATCCATTGCAATGGTCTGCATGTTGCTTTCTTGTACAACTCTGTTCCTGCAATAAAAAAATTATTGTCACTATGGGAAAAAATTATCATAACAAAGGGTTTCAGGAAAGGAAGGAAAATGTCTCTACAGCCAGATTCTCATTATCTAGGAGAAAGAGAGAAGTGATGAGGATAAAAGCCATCCTAGACATCTTTCCAGCTCTGGATCCATAACTCCTGCAAACTGAAAGATATGCAAACTGGAGGAAAAGGAAGGAGCTGAGGTATCATATGACACTCATTGAAAGAGAGAGAGGGGCAGAAAGACATGATACACATACAGTGTAGTAGTACAGTACATCAGAGAACAGAAGGACAGAGTGATATATATCCCAAGTGGCTCAGGCACGCCTACCTGTTTGGCTGAGCTGAGAGGTACTCCTGCTTTTCCGCGAGAGGCCAACCACTGCCGCCATTTTGGCACCAATACTGGAGCGTCTCTTCTTGTCCCCGTCCCCGCCTACCATGCCCACGCCCGTGTCCGATTGGCTGCCATCCGTCTTCTCCAGGTTGCACATGTCTCCACCGATGCTTGTGCTCTTGGTCATGTTCATACTCCCTGACGACGTGCCCAACTGCCTGTTTTTCATTTTGGACGTAAAGTCACTGTCAGCCACGCTCCACCATTACAGGGGCAGGCCAGGACAGACAGGATAGAGGAGAGGGAGAGGTAGAGGAGAGGAAGAGGAGGTAGAGGAGAGGAAGAGGAGAGGTATAGGTAGAGGAGAGGTAGAGGAGAGAAAGAGGAGAGGTAGAGGAGATGAGACAGGGGAGGAGAGGAGACAGAGGAGGAGAGGAGAGGAGACAGAGGGGGAGAGGAGACATAGGGGGAGAGGAGGAGAGGAGATGGGACAGGGGAGGAGAGGAGAGGAGGCAGAGCAGGAGAGGAGAGGAGACAAGGGAGGATAGGAGACAGAGAGGGAGAGGAGACAGAGGAGGAGTGAAGAGGAGACAGAGGAGGAGAGGAGTCAGATGAGGAGAGGAGAGGAGACAGAGGAGGATATGGAGAGGAGGCAGAAGAGGAAAGGAAAGGAAACAGAGGAGGAGAGGAGACAGAGGAGGAGAGGAGAGGAGAGGAGACAGAGGAGGAGAGGAGTGAAGACAGAGGAGGAGAGGAGAGGAGGCAGAGGAGGAGAGGAGAGGAGACAGAGAAGGAGAGGAGAGAGAGAAGGTGAGGAGAGGAGACAGAGGAGGAGAGGAGACAGAAGAGGAGAGGAGAGGAGGCAGAGGAGAGGCGAGGAGACAGAGGAGGAGAGCAGAGGAGGCAGAGGAGAAGAGGAGAGGAGCCAGGGGAGGAGAGGAGACAGAGGAGGAGAGAAGACAAGGACAGGATTCAGCTACAGTAGTCTAGGACTTAGGGAATAAGTTTAGGGGCTCAAGGTCCTCTGGCTAAACTTCCCACAGATGGGTCATGCACTGCATGGTAGGCTGGTTGATTGATACATGAATATTTCAAAAATGATTTGCAGTAATTTACTCATGGCTGTTTTACTGCTTTTGTGATTATTGTAAAATGAGTACATATACAAAAACGAAAAGTGAATTCAACTAACATGCAGCAAGGTACAGTAAAAGCCTGTGACACCTTGTTCCTCCTTCAACCATCTAAAATTAAACAGTCATATTGTTTTGAACAACAAAAGAGCCTTCACCTTTTTAAGAAATAAGACATCTTGTCACGCCCTGGCTCTGGGGACTCTAGTATGTTGAGCCAGGGTGTGAGTTTTCATTTGTGTTCGTTCTAGTATTGTGTTTCTATGTTGGCCAGTGTGGTTCTCAATCAGAGGCAACGTGAATCAGCTGTTGCTTGTTGTCTCTGATTGGGAACCATACTTAGTCAGCCTGTTTCCCACAGTATGGTGTGGGATCTTGTTCCGTGTTGGTTGGTGTATGTAACCAGGGACGTCACGTTATCGTTTTGTTGTTTTGTTCGTGTGTTCATTATTTAATAAATATGTTCGCAAATAACGCTGCGCATTGGTCCTCTGTTTCCGACGATCGTGACACATCTCAATTCTAAAGTTCTAAATTCTGGTCTACCTTTTATCCCCCTTATCTGCTTCAGATGAGCCATTCATTATGACAGCCAATCTCTCCTTATGTATTCTCCTCAGGATTCAAATGATCAAAAAGAAGACCAGAAGTTTGACCCTGATTCGTGAGCACGCTTACAATTTGTGGAAGAGTTCATTTCAGTGCTGCTGAGAAATTATTCACAAACAAACCTTTTCTATTTCTGGTTGAAAGGAAATAGTCGAAATGAAGGTCTCATTTTGGCTCACAGTGCTAGATTTAAAGTTTGAGAGACAAATGATATCCTGTGTCATGGGTTTCAAGTCCTAATGAGTATAAATGAGTATAAATACGTGGTAAAGAGCCCCTGAGGATAGGAGTCGTCTAAAACTGCGGCTGACCTATAAAACGCAATAGTCTCATCCATCCAGACATTAACAATTACTTCTTCAATTATTTCAGTTAGGCTCCTCTCCTTCTCTCCCATCTCTACCATTCACGTCTGTGGCGTTAGTGCTCTATTCAGTTTGAAGCTGTTACCTAGACTACTTCCCTTAACTGCTCTTAAGGTGATTATGTGGGGCTCATGTATCCTCAGTCAATGAATGGATGTTTCTGCTTCTGTATGAACTAAAAACTTCCACTGGGTTCGTCCATATCGGCTGTAGATACTGAACTGAAAGTGGCACAGTAAATACATCTAAATGATTATTTTATCCTCATATAATTTAGCCTACATTAGTTATTTACAAAAAGAACAGATAATACATGCTACAATTCACTAACAATGGATTACTCTGTTTAACAATGAGTTTCTATCACCCAGCACTACATATATAACACTTAAAGCTCCTCAAAAATCAATCAGACTATAAGCCCACTGTATTAGCTCAGTGTTCTGAGGGAGAGAGGGGTATGCAAATGCATCAGCCATCAGTAGAGAAGTAAGCGATCACTGTCTCTGCACACTCATGAGCTTATTAAGAGCCCGAGAGAGAGAAGAGAGAGAGAGAGAGAGAGGAGAGAGAGAGAGAGAGAGAGAGAGAGAGAGAGAGAGAGAGAGAGAGAGAGAGAGAGAGACAGAGACAGAGACAGAGATAGACATAGAGAGAGACACAGAGAGAGACACAGAGAGAGACACAGAGAGAGAGACAGAGACAGAGAGAGACACAGAGACAGAGACAGAGAGACAGACAC
>NW_028163249.1:0-21694 GCF_964263955.1 Coregonus lavaretus | reverse complement strand
TGTTTAGTTTTAGCCTATTCCTGATCACGCACATGTTGGGGGCGGGGTCTTATTTAACCCTAATCGATAGATTCGATTAGTTAATTACAGTAGCCTTTATGACCCAAATGGCACCCTATTCAATAGTGCAGTACTTTTTGACCATAACCCTATTGTACCAAGTCAAAAGTAGTGCACTATATAGGGATAGTGCCATTTGCGAGTTACACCTCATCTTTGTGTTATTTATTGTCGGCATCTCACCTCACAGTCGTAAAGATCCGTTAGCTGGCCGATTATCCATTCCTCCAGATTAAGTCTCTTTCTGAGTTCTTTTCGGTCATATTTGACGGTTACTCGCCCTTGCTTCCGAACAGGGGTCTCCGGTTCTTCGGTGGAACCGGCGGCTGCCGTCTGGAAATACACCCGGGGTTGAGGACTCGTCTCTGGGCTGGTAACCGCAGCCATGCTCGGTCCGCTGAAGAAAACCCTGGAAGTCCTGTTGGTAGTGCGAATTTAGACGCGTGGTTTTCTATCGTTGGCCGTGTTGTGTGTTTCCTCTATAGGAGTAGCTAGACAACTGAACTAGTCAAGTCTATGTTACGCTGTTGTTCCTTCTTGCGAAAGAGCATTAGGTTCACTTCGTGGTTTACAAATCAAAATGACCATCAAAAATTGGCTATAAAATTGGCTATTTACACTATGACAATTCGGCCTAAAAATAAATAAAGCTGTAGCAATGCCTACAAAGCAGCCTCCTCTTCTTTTGAGTACAAAGAGAAAATGTTCATGCGGCTCTCCCGTCTCTGTCCTCGTGCTGCCGTAAGAACGGATGAAAAGCGGTTGACTTGTCGGTGTTCTACAGAAAACCTAACGTTATGTAGACAAAACAAATGATATTCCTGATGTATTTACTATTCCCTCTCTTCTTTCCCGTATTTTTTTTGTCCCTTTCCCGTCCTCTCTTTCTCTCTCTGTCTCTTCCTTCATGTGTCTCACTCTCTCCAAATGTAACTCCTCTGGTGATCCCCCCCCCGCCCCCTCTCTCTCTCTCTCTCTCTCTCTCTCTCTCTCCTCTCTCTCTCTCTCTCTCTCTCTCTCTCTCTCTCTCTCTCTCTCTCTCTCTCTCTCTCTCTCTCTCTCTCTCTCTCTCTCTCTCTCTCTCTCTCTCTCTCTCTCTGTCTCTCTCTCTCTCTCTCTCTCTCTCTCTCTATATATACTCTCTCTCTTTCCGTCTGCCACACATTTTAACACGTTCATTCACTGCTAACGGCACAATAGGCCTATTACTAACCACATAGCCCAACTGGTGATTTTATTTTGGCCCCCTACATTTTCTGAGGGGGCGGGGGGGTGGGGGGGACATAAAATTCTGTACATTTTCTGGGGGGGGGGGTTTAAAAAAACTTTTTTCATTTTGAACATAAAAGACTCTAAAAACGCCAGTAAATCGGCTCCAAGTGATTTTAATTTTTGAAATCAAATGTAAGCAACGGTTGAAATGATTATGTTTTAGTCCAATATTAAATATGTTCGGACTTCTTGCGGTCTACAAATTATTTGTAATTATGTTCCGGCCATCCTGACCACCCGCTCAAGAAAAACATCAGGCTGAATCTAGTTGAATCTAGTTGATGATCCACTTAGTAGGCTACTTAAGTTTCTATGCTATTTGTGTTCTATTCTCAAGACAATCCCTCATAATCACTAAATAGAAGGGTATATAGCAGATAGAAGCTACTCCGCTATGGAGAGTAAACCCTGTTTACCTAATGGTTCTAGAACCGTAATAAACCCTGTTTACCTAATGGTTCTAGAACCGTAATAAACCCTGTTTACCTAATGGTTCTAGAACCGTAATAAACCCTGTTTACCTAATGGTTCTAGAACCGTAATAAACCCTGTTTACCTAATGGTTCTAGAACCGTAATAAACCCTGTTTACCTAATGGTTCTAGAACCGTAATAAACCCTGTTTACCTAATGGTTCTAGAACCGTAATAAACCCCTGTTTACCTAATGGTTCTAGAACCATTTCCTCTAAGAGTTTACTCTCCATAGCAGAGTAGCTTCTATCTGCTATATACCCTTCTATATTTTTTCCACAGTTAAATATGTTTGAGTAGCCTAGTAACCTAGGTTACACGATGTCAGTCTATGTATAATATATATATTGTGACCCGCAGACATATAATTGTTTTTATTAAATAAATTATTTTATTTGCACAGAAGAAAAATACAAAAACAATATGATTATGACAATTAAATGACCAAATAAAAGTATGCTACATAGTACAATACATAGGCTAACACCAGTAAGCATTTATAAGATCTTGGTGAATTAAATTGAAGGCTACAACTGGCAACAACTGATTGGTCCACCTCCCGAGTTGCATCGCAGTGCTAGCTGCGCCACTAGAGATCCTGGTTCGAATCCAGGCTCTGTCGTAGCCGGCCTTGACCGGGAGACCCATGGGGCGGCGCACAATTGGTCCAGGGTAGGGCAGGGAATGGCCGGCAGTGATGAAGCTCAGTTGGTAGAGCATGGCGTTTGCAACGCCAGGGATGTGAGAGCGATTCCCACGGGGGGCCAGTATGAAAAAAAAAAAAGTATGCACTCGCTCTCTATATTCCTCTCTCTGTCGCCATCTCTCTCTCCCTCCCATAGGGCTCTTGTCAAAAGTAGTGAACTACATAGGGAATAGGGTGGGTGCACAGATGGAGTGATGGTTTTAACAGGTAAAAAAAAGGATTGTCTCTTTTAACAGCACGCAGGCGTGTGTGTGTGTGCTCGATGCAGAGGTCAAATATTTTCACTGGGGTAGGCCAACAGCGGGAATAGATACCCTGTCAAGTGTGTTTGTGTTTGTGTGTGTGAGAGAGAGAGAGAGAGAGAGAGAGACAGAGAGAGAGAGATTTGGGTAGCGAGAGAGTCAACCATCCGCATACCATGGTGATCCAAGCAACATCTCTGAGTAGTTGCATGAGCACACACACACACACACACACACACACACACACACACACACACCTTAGCAACAAGACATGAAACCTAAATTATTCAATAAGTCTGAATCTTCCAGTCCAGTAACCCCAGACAGCAAGCCTTATTTAAACAAAGACTGACACATTATATATTATATTAACAGAGACGATCCTTTCTTTACCTTTACCTGTCCCCTGTAGCTCAGTTGGTAGAGCATGGTGCTTGCAACGCCAGGGTTGTGGGTTCGTTTCCCACGGGGGGGGGGGCAGTATGAAAATGTATGCACTAACTGTAAGTCGCTCTGGATAAGAGCATCTGCTAAATGTCGTAGATGTAATATGTTACCAGTCAAACATTATATATGTTACCAGTCAAACATTATATATTATATGTTACCAGTCAAACATTATATATTATATGTTACCAGTCAAACATTATATATTATATGTTACCAGTCAAACATTATATATTATATGTTACCAGTCAAATGGTAACATGGAATATTAACGATAGCTAGACTTGTAGGGAGTGTGAAAGTGGGGGAGGGACAGACTTTGACAGACTGTATGTCTGTCATGTGACCTGGACCAAGCTAAAGTGGTGTGTGTTATAATCGATGCTTATTAAACATCCACTTGTGTTTATGTAAAAGTGAAAGTGTTTGGTAATTACAGTAACACTCATATGACTATAAATATCAACGATCAGCTTTTTATGTCGTTTAATTTTTTTGGGGGGGGAATGAATGTCTTATATAAAAAAACAAGCATTTTCAAAATACAGTGAGCAGAACCTTTAATTAAATCCATCAATCAAAATACAGACTGAACAGAACCTTTAATTACATCAATCAATAAAAATAGATCTAGGGTAAACTAAAATCAGCTTTTTTTAAAAATCTTAACCTTTGGGGAGAGCACAAAACGGACTCTAGATCGTCTTAAAACAGTGGTCGCAAACCGGTCGATCTCCAAGCCAGTCCTACTTGATCGCCAAACATTTATGTAAAAACCCAACGATAAAGCTGTTCCTATTATTATTATTTTTTTTTTCGTTTCGTGCTGTTAGCTGCACTTGATTCAGCAGCCCTAGCGCCGGGAGGTCAAAGTGTTCCCATTTTGAACCATTTAATGTGTCTGGAGGACGGCTGGAAGTCTGTGTCCCCGTTTCTCCGTGGAGGGAGCGAAAGAGGAGGGACGGAGAGTCGGGTGAGTCAGCCTCACCGCTGCTCCCTCCCTCTCCTCAGACTGGCCATCAGATGCAGGCCATCAGTCCAGTAAAAAAACAAAAAACGATTTATTATGCTCACTTAGCTGTGCCTCACGAGCAATACAACACATTATCTTTTACCAGTGTGATCATATACCTACAATTTTGAAATAAACGTTCAAAATGGTCTGAGAAGAATAACATTGGCAGGGCAAGTCAAACATATCCAATGTGCAGTGATCATGTATTGAACCTACAGAAAACCCTCTGATTTCTATTAGATAAACTGAAGAAAAATATAAATGCAACATGTAAAGTGCTGGTCCCATGTTTCATGAGCTGAAATAAAAGATCCCAGACATTTTTCATATGCTCAAAAAGTTTATTTCTCTAAATTGTGTGCACACATTTGTTTACATAATTGTTATTGAGCATTTCTCCTTTGCCAAGATAATCCATCCACCTGACAGGTGTGGCATATCAAGAAGTTGATTAAACAGCATGATCATTGCACAGGTGAACCTTGTGCTCGGGACAATAAAAGGCCATTCTAAAATGTTTTGTCACATAACACAAAGCCACAGATGTCTGAAGTTTTGAGGGAGCGTGCAATTGGCATGCTGACTGCAGGAATGTCCAACTGAGCTGTTGCCAGAGAGTTGAATGTTCATTTCTCTACCATAAGCCACCTCAAACGTCATTTTAGAGAATTTGGCAGTACTTCCATCCGGCCTCACAACCGCAGACCACATGTAACCTCGCCAGCCCAGGACCTCCACACCCGGCTTCTTCACCTGCCGGATCGTCTGAGAAGGGGGTGCTTAGGGGTATTTCTGTCTGTAATAAAGCCCTTTTGTGGGGAAAAACTAATTTTGATAGGCATCAGTGTGACTGAGGCTGAGCGTTTTTGGGGCATTACAAGGAATCCTGTCAATGAATGCTCCGTCCTCAAAGGCCCCTGAGCCTGTGTAGGGATGTGATTTGAATGTGACTGAAGGAATGGGATGGTTGTTTTGATTTATTGTTGCATTTTATATTATCTCGGGTCCAGTGGAGGCTGCTAATAATAATGGCTGGAACGGAGTGGAATATATTATTTTGGTTTTGTTTTAATACCCCGTACACTAGGTGGCGGCAATACACCAATAGGTGTAGTCTGCCATGAAATTTGAAAGAAGAAGAAGAAGCAGAAGAAGAAGAAGAAGAACCGGATGCGACTGTGTTTTGAATATGAACGTTCATTGTGTGGCGTAAAGAATGAACTGAATAGGCTACCTAACTCTCAGTCTACTGAAAAATGTCTAAACTACAGTTGTTGCGTGTGCTTTTAAATGAGCGTTTAACAGCGGCTGCTGTGGAGATTTTCGGGGCAGTTGAGAAAACGGTAGTGGAGTACCGGGAGGAGAATGATCGGCTACGGAGACTGCTGCGGATCACACCGGAGATAAAACTATGTAGATCTACTGATAGCTACAGTTCTATTCCATTCATAAATTGTTAAGGCTATACCAGCGATCACTATTTCAACAATTGTTTTTTAATTATTATGATTTTTTGTATTGATTTTTTTTACTTCTACCGTGCATACTATAAAAACATTGGCCGTGTCAAGATACGATAGGGTTTTGGATACATTTGGAACTTAACGTTCATATCAGCGCGAAATAATTTTGTTCTATCATTCAGCCTACAGTAGCAGCCAATGTGTGGTGTTCAATGTAGACCTACATTCCATGAGACTTCTGAAAAAAACATGCAGGGCTTGGCATTAACCTGTTTATCCACTGGTCCTTCAGACAAGGAGGTGACTGAAAATGGTGTTGTGTTGTTTGATGCAAGAAACCACTTTACAAAATAAAAAGCATTGTTATTCCCATACCATTATTACAGAGAATCAGACAAATTATGCTACCCTCTGCCTATTGGCTACTTAGCTTATTCAAGCATGTCTCAAAATACAACACTGCCCCTTTAAGACAGAAAAAACCTGACTCACTTTTCAAAGATGTCTAGAAATGTACACGTTTTGTGCTCTTGTAGGAACAATCACTCCCCCATTGCTGACTATAAATGATCTATAACTGGGCTAATAACTCACTAACTAGCAAAGGATATGAACAAATGATCTATAACTGGGCTAATAACTCACTAACTAGCAAAGAATATGAACAAAATGTGCACACGTGGCTACATGCAGCTCTGATCTCAAAACAAGCGCATCTACTCACGACCGCTCATGCTGTAAACACAGTCCAGTTCAAAGTAAATGGCACATATCCATATATGGCAATGGTCTATTTGCATATAGGCCTACTGCAGCTCTGATTGGTTATGCAGCACCAGTCTGTGTTGAGTACGGGCTGAGTAGTGAGTGTCAATGCAATAGAATCCTACTCCGGTGCGTACTGCCCACTACAAAATCTCTTGCAAAGTTTGTTTTGTTTTGTTTCTGTACGTTGCATTGAAAGTGGCTAATATTGCTTTGATTTGATCACAGTTGCCACGGTAAAGGGAAACGTTGGTAGTGTTAACAGGGAGAACTCTGGAACAGTGGTCACCAACCTTTCCTTAGTCAAGATCACTTTGAGTCTAAATGCAAGCCGAGATCTACCGCTTAGTTTTTTCTTTTTATAAAAATTATATTTACAAATTTGAGGTAGGCTATATGATCACGCCGGTAATTGATCTGTTGTTGTATTACTTGTGCAAAGCTGAGTGAGCAGACATTTAAATAATTTGTTTTGTATTTTTATTTTACTGGGCTGATGGTGCCTGAATCTGATGGTCAGTCTCAGCGGAGGGAGAGAGCAGCAGGGCTGAGCATGTGAGCAGAGTTGAGCTGTTGAAAATCCCGCTCACTCTCATTGCCCATGGAGCAGAGAGGTGCTCCATGTTGTTTCCAACCACTCCGCTAAAAACCACTCTGCACTCAGGAAGAAAAAAAAACTCCTATAACTGCTTTAATTTGCTCCATTTATTTAAAATCACAATTTAAAATAATAATAACAATTTAACCAACACCCATCTTTTTTTTTGTGACTACCTGGACCTACCATTTGGTTTTGAAGTATTGAAACCAAACCATATGATTTGAATGACAAGTATTATAATAAACATGAAAAGGTGACTGTAAGAAGCGCTCATCATTTCAAATAGGCTACATGTCGTATTAAACAGCTTATAAACACTCTAAATAGGTCAGGAGCCAGACAGGGAGCCTAAGGAATTATTTACGATATAATACTTCAATTATTTCAAGGCTGTAGCCTACAAAGAAATACATTGTGAAGCATTTGGGAGTGTGACATAAAGCGCTCAGCATTTAAACAACATTTCGTTGTATTCAAACATAGTCTATAAATCGCGCTGTTATAATCATGTTACGGATACAGGTAGTGTTACGGATATAACAACGTGCAAATAGTTAAAGTACAAATGGGAAAATAAATAAACATGAATATGGGTTGTATTTATAATGGTGTTTGTTCTTCACTGGTTGCCTTTTTCTTGTGGCAACAGGTCACATATCTTGCTGCTGTGATGGCACACTGTGGTATTTCATCCAGTAGATAAGGGAGTGTTCGGATACATGTATCCTGTGTGTGTATTTGTTTTCCCTCTCCTTCAGCCCTAATCACAGGTGTCCCTTGTTCTCCTGATTGGTGGACGTTGGGGTGTCCCACCTGTCCCGACATCCGTTCGTCTGCTGATTGCTGAGGTGGACCAATCAGTGGACATTCCTCCGTATTAACCCCACCTGTTTCTGGTTTTACATTACCATATCAAATCCCCTGGTTTTAAAAGACAGTCAGTTGTGTTTTCTGACAGAGACTATTTTTCTTTGTGAGTATGGATACCGTGGTGTCTTGTTTTTTTGTGTACTCACTTGTTTGCTGTCTACTCCATATTGGACCTATGTTGTTTGTTTGTTCCTGGGAAAAGGGGGATTTAGAAAGTTGCCCTTGGGCATACATTACCCGTAGGACAACCTTGTCTAAACACACTAGTTAGACCTGAGCGGACGACCCACTGTATTTTTGTACGGTTAGCAGTAAGCTTAGTGGTTCTTGAGGCAGGCGTTTTTAAAAACCCCATCAGTTTAGGGGTTTTTGACTTTATTGTTTCATTCCTTGGGTCCTGCTCAGCCCCTTTTCCCCCAAACCGTTTACCGTGTGTTTGTAATAAACATTTTGTGTTTGACGGTAGCATATGGTTGTCGGTGTATTTTGTTCTCACTGTTCCTTGTCAAAATAAGGAATAATCTTTTACTTCTCTCATTGACTTCTCAAAACCCAGCCAAGCGTTCCCGGAAGTCTGGCGACGTTGCGCCCCTGGGTTTTAAAACGCTCTGTGACGACGCTCTGACACTAGGGGACACCAACCCAGTCTCTCGTTAATTATGGACAAATTAGCACAATGTTTTTATGTACTAATAGCAAAATTAAAATGACACGGATACAATGATGGCCTCTTTTCATCTCTATGGCTGATAAATAGCTATTGCACTATTCAGTTAATACACTTTAGGCTTTCAGTGATCACCATTTCAACCATTATAAGATTTTTTTTTTTTTTTACCCTTTACACTCGTGGGTATTGGCCTATATAGATAGGGGGTAAATTGAAAGGTTTCTTACAGAATAAATATGAAATGCATAACCATGGTAACCATTGAAAGGGAACAGTTTGGAGATGATGGGAAAAATATTAGACCAAAGGTGAGGACACATCAGTTCACCTGACACAAGACTGAATCCAAACATTACACCGTTGATTTGATGTGTACTTTTTCGCAGCGTTGGTTGATAACGACATATGAAGACACTATGGATAAGCATTCAGTAACACACAAATATTCATGGTAAGTGTAGGTGCAACATGAGACAAATAATAACAAGGGTTTGAGTGAGAGGTCTAACTGGATTTCAAATGATTATATTCAGCCCAAGGGCACAACGACCACTGGCTGCAAAAGGCATGGATTTTTTTTAGGGGACATTGTGGTCACAAAGGGGATGCCTGCCGGGAAATTCAAGGCATAATAAAGTGCTTGTCAAATTGTGAATGAGATACTGATGAAGTGTGTACAGCCTGGAACCCCCCCCCCCCCCAAAGCAGAGTTCATGCCTTTTCGTGCGACTTAGAGTCACATCATGCAGCCTTAGAATGTATTAAACATTTAAACATACAGCCCAACGTTTGTATCACAACTAAAGTTACATCAATAACTCTAAATTAAGCATATAGGAGGACCTGTTTCTTTATTAACCGCTCAACACAGAATAGCCGCATGTGCACACTCTCTCAAATACTTTGGAGAAAATATCCTTTCTATTTTATTCCACTTTGTTCAATTGTATTCTTCATTCTATAAAAGAATGACACGGAAATCGTGTCTGCTAAATGAGTGTAGCCCACAGCCATATGGCAGAGCCAGATCAGGACCTAACATAAGGACAACGCAGAGTATGCTATTCTGTTCTGAAATAGACTACATTTTCTTCATATCGTGTTTCTTTAGACCTGTCTAAAATAAATAACGTATTTATTGTGACGGTGTAGGCTATATTACATGGATTTATTCAACTTTTTTAAATGTAGGTGTTCCAAAGGTCTGCATCAGTGGCTTGTAGGCTATGTGTGGAAGCCAGGAGATGCTAAATGTGTTTATGTTAATTAACGGTCAATTACCGTGAGACCGGCAGTTATTTGCTTGACAATCACTGGCTGACGAAATTCCGTGACCGCCACGGTCCTAGTTATGGCTTTTCAACCTCAGAGCTATCAACACTGAACAAAAATTTAAACGCAACATGCAACAATTTAAAAGATTTTAATGAGTTACAGTTCATATAAGGAAATAAGTCAATTTAAATAAATACATCATGCCCTAATCATGGATTTCACATGACTGGGAATACAGATATGCATCTGTTGGTCACAGATACCTTAAAAAAAAGGTAGGGGCGTGGATCAGAAAACCAGTCAGTATTTGGTGTGGCCACCATTTGCCTCATGCAGCGTGACACACCTCCTTCGTATAGAGTTGATCAGGCTGTTGATTGTGGCATGTGAAATGTTGTCCCACTCCTCTTCAATGGCTGTGCGAAGTTGCTGGATATTGTCAGGAACTGGAACACGCTGTCATACACGTCGATCCAGAGCATCCCAAACATGCTCAATTGGTGGCATGTCTGGTGAGTATGCAGGCCATGGAAGAACCGGGACATTTTCAGCTTCCAGGAGTTGTGTACAGATCCTTGCGACATGGGACTGTGCATTATCATGCTGAAACATGAGGTGATGGCGGCGGATGAATGGCACGACAATGGGCCTCAGGATTTCGTCACGGTATCTCTGTGCATTCAAATTGCCATCGATAAAATGCAATTGTGTTCGTTGTCCGTAGCTTATGCCTGCCCATACCATAACCCCACCGCCACCACGGGGCACTCTGTTTACAACGTTGACATCAGCAAACCGCTCGCCCACATGACGCCATACACGCTGTCTGACATCTGCCCGGTACAGTTGAAACCGGGATTCATCCGTGAAGAGCACACTTCTCCAGCATGCCAGTGGCCATCGAAAGTGAGCATTTACCCACTGAAGTCGGTTACGACGCTGAACTGCAGTCAGGTCAAGACCCTGGTGAGGACGCAGATGAGCTTCCCTGACAGTTTGTGCAGAAATTATTTGGTTGTGCAAATCCACAGTTTCATCAGCTGTCCGGGTGGCTGGTCTCAGACAATCCCGCAGGTGAAGGAGCCGAATGTGGAGGTCCTGGGCTGGCGTGGTTACACGTGGTCTGCGGTTGTGAGGCCAGTTGGACATACTGCCAAATTCTCTAAAATGACGTTGGAGGTGGCTTATGGTAGAGAAACTAACATTAAATTATCTGGCAACAGCTCTGGTGGACATTCCTGCAGTCAGCATGCCAATTGCATGGCCCCTCAAAACTTGAGACATCTGTGGCTTTGTGTTATGTGACAAAACATTTTAGAATGGCCTTTTATTGTCCCGAGCACAAGGTTCACCTGTGCAATGATCATGCTGTTTAATCAGCTTCTTGATATACCACACCTGTCAGGTGGATGGATTATCTTGGCAAAGGAGAAATGCTCAATAACAGGAATGTAAACAAATTTGTGCACACAGTTTTAGAGAAATAAACTTTTTGAGCATATGAAAAATGTCTGGGAACTTTTATTTCAGCTCATGAAACATGGGACCAACACTTTACATGTTGTGTTTATATTTTCGTTCAGTTTATCTAATAGAAATCAGAGGGTTTTCTTTAGTTGAAGCTTCTCTAATGTAAAACATGTAAAGTGTGGTGTACCGCAGGGCAGCTCTCTAGGCCCTCTACTCTTTTTCTATTTTTACCAATGACCTGCCACTGGCTTTAAACAAAGCCTGTTTGTCCATGTATGCTGATGATTCAACCATATACGCATCAGCAACCACAGCTAATGAAGTCACTGAAACCCTTAACAAATAGTTGCAGTCAGTTTTGGATTAAAAAATAACACCGACGCGCCAATGCTTTCCCTTGGACAGCTGCGTCACACATTTGTTGAATGAAATTATATTAGAATTTACTTTGATATTTTGGAAAGTTGGTCCTAATGTTGCCCTTTTGACTCCAATGATACATAATATAATAATAATAATAATATGCCATTTAGCAGACGCTTTTATCCAAAGCGATTTACAGTCATGTGTGCATACATTTTTACGTATGGGTGGTCCCAGGGATCGAACCCACTACCCTGGCATTACAAGCGCCGTGCTCTACCAATTGAGCTACAGAGGACCACAGAGGACTACATTGCAGTTATTCAACGTCCATTTTGATTAACTGAGGACGATGATTTGGTGAAGTGTGAAACGGTTTTGGAAAACCTTGAACACTCAAATTAATAGTCATCCAAAATAACTTTACAAACACAAAATATACACTTTATGTTAGCTTTGAAAGTGAGGATTATTAACAGTTGGAGAGAGTTTCGGGACTTTTGTACACATTGGGCATGGTGTGTTACATAGTATGCATGAGAACCCAAGCCCTATAGGACTTGTGTGAATGAGAGCAAATAGATAGCTATCTGCACTCAGGCATGTCTAAAGGCTGTGTAGGTAGGTTATAGAGATCCATGCCAATAAAGGAATTAGAAATATAATCTATACATTTTAGTCATTTAGCAGACGCTCTTATCCAGAGCGACTTACAGTTAGTGCATACATTATTATTTTTCAAACCCCCCGCAGGAATCGAACCCAAAACCCTGGCGTTGCAAATGCCAACTGAGCTACAACCCTGCCGGCCATTCCCTCCCCTACCCTGGACGAATTGTGCGCCGCCCCATGGGTCTCCTGGTCGCGGCCGGCTACGACAGAGCCTGGATTTGAACCAGGATCTCTAGTGGCACAGTGCCTTAGACCACTGCGCCACTCGGGAGACCACTCTCCACTATAGAGATCTATAGTTTACGTGTATGATTTAAGTGTTCTATTTAATTATGTGTTATATAGATAACCTCTGCTCCTCCTCTCCTTCTCTCCAGACTCCCTGCAGTTCTCTCTCTCTCTAAAGAGGAGGTTCTCCCTGAGCAGCAGCACTGTGAGCAGGAGTGGAGCCCCAGTCTGGGGCAGGAGGACCCAGAGCCCACACAGATTAAAGAGGAACAGGAGGAACTCAGGACCAGTCAGGAGGAAGAGCAGCTTCAAGGGCTCTTTGATACCAAAGACTCCATATTCACTCCTTCCTGTGTGAAAAGTGAATGGGATCAGGAAGCCATGCTAGCTGAATACCCAACACTCAGTCGACTGAAAATGTCGAAACTACAGTCATTTCGTGTGTTTTTAAATGAGCGTTTAATGGCGTCTGCTGTTGTGGATATTTTCGGGGCAGTTGAGAAAACGGTAGTGGAGTACCAGGAGGAGAATGATCGGCTACGGAGACTGCTGCGGATCACACCAGAGATAAAACTGTGTAGAATAGGTTTGTATGTACAGTGAGGGAAAAAAGTATTTGATCCCCTGCTGATTTTGTATGTTTGCCCACTGACAAAGACATGATAAGTCTATAATTTTAATGGTAGGTTTATTTGAACAATGAGAGACAGAATAACAAAAAAAATCCAAAAAAACGCATGTCAAAAATGTTATAAATTGATTTTTATGAGGGAAATAAGTATTTGACCCCTCTGCAAAACATGACTTAGTACTTGGTGGCAAAACCCTTGTTGGCAATCACAGAGGTCAGACGTTTCTTGTAGTTGGCCACCAGGTTTGCACACATCTCAGGAGGGATTTTGTTCCACTCCTCTTTGCAGATCTCCAAGTCATTAAGGTTTCGAGGCTGACGTTTGGCAACTCGAACCTTCAGCTCCCTCCACAGATTTTCTATGGGATTAAGGTCTGGAGACTGGCTAGGCCACTCCAGGACCTTAATGTGCTTCTTTTTGAGCCACTCCTTTGTTGCCTTGGCCGTGTGTTTTGGGTCATTGTCATGCTGGAATACCCATCCACAACCCATTTTCAATGCCCTGGTTGAGGGAAGGAGGTTCTCACCCAAGATTTGACGGTACATGGCCCCGTCCATCGTACCTTTGATGCGGTGAAGTTGTCCTGTCCCCTTAGCAGAAAAACACCCCCAAAGCATAATGTTTCCACCTCCATGTTTGACAGTGGGGATGGTGTTCTTGGGGTCATATGCAGCATTCCTCCTCCTCCAAACACGCCGATTTCAGTTGATGCCAAAGAGCTTGATTTTGGTCTCATCTGACCACAACAGTTTCACCCAGTTCTCCTCTGAATCATTCAGATGTTCATTGGCAAACTTCAGACGGGCCTGTATATGTGCTTTCTTGAGCAGGGGGACCTTGCGGGCGTTGCAGGATTTCAGTCCTTCACGGCGTAGTGTGTTACCAATTGTTTTCTTGGTGACTATGGTCCCAGCTGCCTTGAGATCATTGACAAGATCCTCCCGTGTAGTTCTGGGCTGATTCCTCACCGTTCTCATGATCATTGCAACTCCACGAGGTGAGACTTGCATGGAGCCCCAGGCCGAGGGAGATTGACAGTTATTTTGTGTTTCTTCCATTTGCGAATAATCGCACCAACTGTTGTCACCTTCTCACCAAGCTGCTTGGCAATGGTCTTGTAGCCCATTCCAGCCTTGTGTAGGTCTACAATCTTGTCCCTGACATCCTTGGAGAGCTCTTTGGTCTTGGCCATGGTGGAGAGTTTGGAATCTGATTGATTGATTGCTTCTGTGGACAGGTGTCTTTTATACAGGTAACAAGCTGCGATTAGGAGCACTCCCTTTAAGAGTGTGCTCCTAATCTCAGCTCGTTACCTGTATAAAAGACACCTGGGAGCCAGAAATCTTTCTGATTGAGAGGGGACAAATACTTATTTCCCTCATTAAAATGCAAATCAATTTATAACATTTTTGACATGCGTTTTTCTGGATTTTGTTGTTGTTATTCTGTCTCTCACTGTTCAAATAAACCTACCATTAAAATTATAGACTGATCATTTCTTTGTCAGTGGGCAAACGTACAAAATCAGCAGGGGATCAAATACTTTTTTCCCTCACTGTATATCATAGAGGTCCATGCCAATACAGCAAATTGACATTTAAAATCAGAGATCTATAATTCACAAATATAGTTCAAGTGTTCTATTGGATTCTGCGGGATAACCTCTGCTCCTCCTCTCCTTCTCTCCAGACTCCCTGCAGTTCTCTCTCTCTCTCTCTCTCTGAAGAGGAGGTTCTCCCTGAGCAGCAGCACTGTGAGCAGGAGTGGAGCCCCAGTCTGGGGCAGGAGGACCCAGAGCCCACACAGATTAAAGGGGAACAGGAGGAACTCAGGACCAGTCAGGAGGAAGAGCAGCTTCAAGGGCTGGAGGCTGATGTCATAGAGTTCAAATTTACTCCTTCCTCTGTGAAAAGTGCATGTGATCAGGAGGACCCACTTCGGTCCTTGACTCTTCCCCAAACCCAGACTGTGGAGAACAGAGAGAGTGACTCTAAACCAGTGGATCTCAAACCTTTTGGCACTGTGACCCCCCTAAAGGGTCTTGACATTCCTTGTGACCCTCCAGATAATCAAAACAATGCCTCCAGCCACAGCTCAGCCATAAGAAGAGACCCAGTAGGACTTGACAGCTGCCCACCATTGGATCCCAGCCCATTATTTAATCCCAGCACATCATTGCAGAAACACTGTTCCAAACCCAGCATCACGTCTAGAGAAAAAAAGAGACTCGGCGAATGCCGCTTCTGCAAAAAACGCTACAACTCCAAACTGTAAACTGAAGAGCCATTTCCGACTCCGTCACGGTGGGAAACCCTGCACCTGCCCTGTTTGTGGCAAGACCTTCAAACTGAAAGGAGATCTGTCCAAGCACATGAGGATTCACACAGGAGCTAAATCATTTAGCTGTGGTGACTGTGGGAAAAGCTTCAGTCTCAAGCATCACCTAACCAGGCATAAACTCACTCACACAGGAGAGAAACCATTTAGCTGTGGTGACTGTGGGAAAAGCTTCAGTCTCAAGCATCACCTAACCAGGCATAAACTCACTCACACAGGAGAGAAACCATTTAGCTGTGGTGACTGTGGGAAAAGCTTCAGTATCAAGAAGAACCTAACCAGGCATAAACTCACTCACACAGGAGAGAAACCATTTAGCTGTGGAGACTGTGCGAAAAGCTTTAGTCAGAATGAGAACCTGACCAGGCATATACTGACTCACACAGGAGAGAAATCATTTAGCTGTGGTGACTGTGGGAAAAGCTTCAGTCAGAAGCATCACCTAACCAGGCACAAACAGACTCACACAGGAGAGAAACAACATGGCTCCTCAGTCCGTGGTAAAAGATTCATCCAGAAGACTAATCTGCTGACATCCACAGAGAAAGAAAACAAGACAAAGGTGTGAAGAAAGAAAATTAGGAGAGAGGAAGTTTTTCCATTTCTTTTTTTTACAATAAATGCATAATGTGGGTTGAATGATGTAACACAGAATAAAACAATTATTAAAAAACCAATTTCTGCTTATTAATCATAATTTATTCACTATACTCATATTTTATTCATATTTTAGTTGTGTATATTATATGTGTTTTAGTATGATGAAGACACTTTACTATTTCATTAATAAAATCCATGGTAGTGACCAATGTTCCCTCTAAATCTTTTTCGGCACTGAGCAAATTTCAGGTCTGCTCAGCGCAAACTTGAATGTTGTAAGAATTCTGTTTACTGTGAACACTGAGGCTGAACCCGCTTTAAGTTACAGTTTTAACAGTGGCCCAGTAGGCTACTGTGACTATTTGATCATAATGTAGGCCTACCAGAGTGGCCTACCATCAAAAACAATGGAGAAAATGCATCTCGTAACATTTTAACATGGAAAATAGCTGTTCTATCATTCAGCCTACAGTAGCAGCCAATGTGTGGTGTTCAATGTAGACCTACATTCCATGAGACTTTTGAAGAAAAACATGCAGGGCTTGGCATTAACCTGTTTATCCACTGGTCCTTCAGACAAGGAGGTGACTGAAAATGGTGTTGTGTTTGATGCAAGAAAGCACTTTACTAAATAAAATGCATCATTATTATTAAGACTAATTACGCTACCCTCTGCCTATTGGCTATTTAGCTTATTCAAGCCTTTCTCAAAATACAACACTGCTTTTTAAAGTTGTCTAGAAATGTACACGTTTTGTGCTCTTGTAGGAAGCAATCCCTCCTGTATTGCTGACTACAAATGATCTATAACTGGGCTAATAACTCACTAAATAGCAAAGGATGTGAACAAAATGTGCACACGTGGCTACATGCAGCTCTGATCTCAAAACAAGCGCATCTACTCACGACCGCTCATGCTGTAAACACAGTCCAGTTCAAAGTAAATGGCACAGATCCATATATCCATATATTTAGCTAAAAAAAAATATATATATATATATATATATATATATATACAGTTGGGAGAACAAGTATTTGATACACTGCCGATTTACACTGCCGATTAATGCAAATTAATTACTTAAAAATCATACAATGTGATTTTCTGGATTTTTGTTTTAGATTCCGTCTCTCACAGTTGAAATGTACCTATGATAAAAATTACAGACCGCTACATGCTTTGTAAGTAGGAAAACCTGCAAAATCGGCAGTGTATCAAATACTTGTTCTCCCCACTGTATATATATATTGTTTTGTTGCTTGTTTTGCATGTTACGTGTCACATATCAGTTTGCAAACAACATAAAAATAAAAAAGTTAAATTGAGTTAATAAAGCCGTATACAAACATGGTCTCTTTTTTTGCTTTCTTGAGTAAGGCAGCTCCAAAATGCAGGCGTTTCAGCCTAGCTCAGTGCTTTCTGTGGCGGTGGGGCAGCCAGCGGAACATACGGAGCGTAGGGGTTGGTAATGTTCTCTACTTGCGCCGTGATTGGCTCAGTGTTCTGTCACTCATGGGGGACACTACGTCACCGCAAACTCTACGGGTAGAGCTTGAAAACTCAAGCCCCCTTGGGTGCTGCCATTGAGTTACAATAGAAGTGCCCATCCAAAAAGGCTCAAGGTCATTGGCCACAGATAAAATGACATCTAATCACGTTATATCTACCGTAGCTTTGATTGGACTGATCATGTCAACATCATACTTTCAAAACCTTAGCTAGCAAGCTAGACAAGCAGTCATCATCATGAATCAAGTCGGCAATCTACTGGCAAATCCTTTTCAATCCTTGTCACATGAAGATAAATTATAGATAAAAACGGGCCTCGCGAGTGGCGCAGCGGTCTAAGGCACTGCATCGTCATGGCGTCACTACAGCCTGCTTCTTGACACACTGCTCACTTAACCCAGAAGCACCAATGTGTCGGAGGAAACACCGTACAACTGGCGACCGAAGTCAGCTTGCAGGCACCCGGCCCGCCAAAAGGAGCGCGATTGGACAAGGACCAGCCAAACCCTCCTTGTGCGCCACCTCATGGATCTCCCGGTCACGGCCGGCTGTGACACAGCCTGGGATCGAACCCGGGTCTGTAGTGAAGCCTCAAGCACTGCAGTGCCTTAGACCGCTAAGGCTAAGGTCTGCCACTCGGGAGGCCCCAGCATGACTTCTGCCGCGTTCAAAACAACTGGAAACACGGAACTGGGAAATCTCAGACTTCAGTGAGTTCAAGACAACTGGGAACTCAGATAAAACTAGCTCAGGCTGGGAAAATACGGAAAATAATGTAGATTTCGGGCCTCTTTCTAGAGCCCACAAGAAGGACCGCCGCGCCACCTTCCTGTTCAAGTGAGCACAGCACAACGGTGAGTCCAAAAATGTATTGAATGCTGCTGCATAAATGATGTAATATGCCAGGGAGATATGTATACTGTAGCTAAGAAAGTAATACTAAGTGTATGTTGTGTAGTAAGCTGTTAGTAGCCCATGTGCCTCACCCTAATAATTTGGTCTCTTTCCCCCTCATAACTTAGCCTACTGTTCTGACTTGGTGGTGCACATGTAGCCTATAGCCTGTTTTAGAGCAATGTCATCATCGAGTATTGTAAGAGCTTTCATTGTCTGCTTATATGCCCCCTTTATTTTCTGTCGCTGTACGTTTCAAAAGTGCTGAACAAATAGTTATATTGATGTGGTCCTCTGTAGCTCAGCTGGTAGAGCACAGCGCTTGTAACGCCAAGGTAGTGGGTTCGATCCCCGGGACCACCCATACACAAAAAATAAAATAATGTATGCACGCATGACTGTAAGTCGCTTTGGATAAAAGCGTCTGCTAAATGGCTTATTATTACGTCCGTCCTAGCTCGCTCATTAATGTCTTAATCGATATTACGGATTGCCTCTTATCCGCTCGTTGTTCCCTTATGCCATAGTTTGTACATCTCAATTGTCAGTAGAAACCACATTTGTTTAAGCAAGTCAGCCATATCAGCTATGTTTTTTCAAAAGGCAGTAAATGAGGCTGAATGAACTGTTTCGCTGCCAGACAAGGCTCCGCTGATAGCCAGGTGTAACAGTGGTAAGGATTCACTCCATGGTGCTGAAAAGAAAGCTCTGCTGTTGGGACAGCTTTATGGAGGCCCTAACAGTTTGTGGGCACCGTTTGTCACCATTATAGTGCAATTAATGTATTGTTTAGTTTTGTTTAGTGTAGTGGCCTTGTATCAATTTTATTTTTTTCCCACCAAGATTTACATGCTAAAATCACCACTGAGTAGCAGACACCATCTAGCTCTGTGCTCTCCAATGAGTCATCCTAATCAGGCTAGCTAGCTGGCTATGCTGTCTGACCAAATCACAACTTTAGTATATTTTCAAAGTAGATAAGGCATACTTTCACATAGAGAGAAAGAGGGAGGAATGGAGAGAGGGAAAGAGGGAGGGAGATTTGAGGGAGAGAGCGTGAAGGAGAGAGAGAGGGGGAGAGAGGGAGATTTGAGGGAGAGAGGGTGAAGGAGAGAGCGAGAGAAAGGAGAGAGGGAAAGAAGAGAGAAAGAGGGAAGGAGAGAGAAGGAAAGAGAGAGAGAAGGAGAGAGAGAATAATCTCTTATGTGGAAAGAGGGAGGGAGATTTGAGGGAGAGAGGGTGAAGGAGAGAGAGAGAGAGAATGGAGAGAGAAGGAAGGAAGAAAGAAGGAAGGAGAGAGGGAAGGAGAGAGAGAAGAATCTCTTGTGTCTGTCCTCATGACTTCTATGTTAAACAAAGTTATTTTTTGCCAATATGATCACCCAAAATATTGACTATGATTTGCCATTGAAGAACAGTTAGCAGAAAGAAAACGTCAGAATATACACAATTAAATGTTTCTCCTATAACTTATTTCCTTTGGGAACAGAACACATGCCATGCATCCCAAATGGCACCCTATTCCCTATATAGTGCACTACTTTAGACCAGAGAATGGCACCCTATTCCCTATATAGTGCACTACTTTAGACCAGGGTCCATAATGCTCTGGTCAAAAGTCGTGTACCATAGAAGGGATAGGGTTCCATTTGAGAACCAGGATCAGGATCTCCTGAGTGGCGCAGTGGTCTAAGGCACTGCATCGCAGTGCTAACTGTGCCACTAGAGATCCTGGTTCGAATCCAGGCTCTGTCGCAGCCGGCCACGACCGGGAGACTCTTGGGC
This sequence comes from Coregonus lavaretus, assembly GCF_964263955.1. Taxonomy (NCBI): domain Eukaryota; kingdom Metazoa; phylum Chordata; class Actinopteri; order Salmoniformes; family Salmonidae; genus Coregonus; species Coregonus lavaretus. Next base: position 1,345 of record NW_028163249.1, on the reverse strand, counting down.
GGCGCACAATTGGCCAAGCGTTGTCCAGGGTAGGGGAGGGAATGGCCGGCAGGGATGTAGCTCAGTTGATAGAGCATGGCGTTTGCAACGCCAGGGTTGTGGGTTTGATTCCCACGGGGGGCCAGTATAAAAAAAAAAATAAAAAAAAATGTATTCACTAACTGTAAGTCGCTCTGGATAAGAGTGTCTGCTAAATGACTAAAATGTAAAAATGAGAGAGGGAACGTGGCTGGAGGGAGAAAGAGAGAAGAAAGGGGGATGCAGGGAGAAAGAGCAGGGTAGAGAGAGAAAGAAAGGAGAGAGAGAGAGAGAAGAAAAGAGTAGAGAGTGAATGAGGCTATTGCCTCTACAGGTGTCCTTCAGTGCTTCCTTCCAAAGTTCATCTAGAGTAGGAGAACGCCACTGTGGTGTGTGTGTGTGTGTCAGCGGTCTGAGGTAGGACAAAGACAGCTGTTAGGATATGAACTGTGTGTGTGTGTGTGTGTGTGTGTGTGTGTGTGTGTGTGTGTGTGTGTATCATGTTGCAGGAGTGGGTTGATACACTGGTCTGTGTGGACTCAGTTACTTTATGTGTGACCGTACGAAAGTCTGTGAAGAAACAATAAATGAATCATATCGGAGCTGTAGCTCCGCCCACCGGTGTAGTGGAGCAGACCTCAGAGAAGTTCGGTTGTCACTAGTTACCACAGCCACAAAGTAAAAACATTGGCGATATCGTAAAAATCCATGAAAACTAAAATGTGCTTTTTGGTCTTAATTGAAGCTTAGCAGTGTGATTAAGGTTATGTGTTTTCTTTCATTGTGTTAGCCAAAGCCAGAGTTATCATTCATTGTGTTAGCCAAGGCCAGATCATCATGTCATCAGAATAAGACCCTCACCTTACACATTCACCACCCTGTGAAGATCATAACTTGTTACATCAGTAGTGTAATAAACTGCATGCTTTCCCGAGTCGTAGTGGGAGGACCACACAGCATATCATCGCGTGACTCCACGTGTACTTCGATATGATGGTTATTAAATCAATATTTGCACATAAAGGCGTTTCCAACGGCATTTCTCGCATAATTCATTTTACCGACACAAAAAGTCCCACCACGTCAAAACGAAAAAATGGTCTGTCTGCATTTATAAAATTGTACCGGCATTTCCTGTTTCCATCAGCCCGGTCGTCACTTTTTTTATGAGTCTGGTAATTCATCCGCATGAAATGGTTGGATGGAAACTTGGTTATAGATAGAGAGCGAGAGCGAGGAAGTGTCAGCCTTTTGCCTTCACCATGCCCCATTTAAATCTCTGTCCCACTCACCTTTGTCATCAAACAACAATGGGCATTATCATTCT